>NC_079454.1:38970497-39265497 GCF_903798145.1 Danio aesculapii | reverse complement strand
CTACGGCCAATTTAGTTTATTCAATTCATCTGTACTGCATGTCTTTGACTGTGGGGGAAAATGGAGCACCCAGAGGAAACCCACGCCAACATGGGGAGAACATGCACACTCCACACAGAAATGCTAACTGGACCAGCTGGGACTCGAACCAATGACCTTCTTGCTGTGAGGCGACATTGCTAACCACTGAGCCACTGTGCCACCCCAGAAATGAATTTTTTGGTGGAATTAAAAAACCAAAATATATATTGTCATTTTGCTCATAGTTATGAGTTGATTACAATTTAGCTCTGGGCTGATCTAAAAAAACAGGTGAATAGAATTCTGGGTTAAGTGTCTTATATTTTCTCATATTCTTCATACTGTAATTTACCCAAGGTTAGGAATTAATCCAAAGCATTTGTACTGATGTTTCACACTTTTCTAATCTCTTGAGTTATTGTCTTGACAGTATTTGCATATTTGAAATGTCATATTTAATGTTTGGACAAACACAGCATTCAGCTTGTTTACATACAGTATAGATAAGGGGTGTCCAATTCTGCTCCTGGGGGTCCACTGTCCGGCATATTTTAGCTCCGCCACTAATTAAACACCTGCGGCCAGCAGCGCACAAGTTGAAATGTAACCTACTTGTAGATGTGATGTAAAAGGACACTGTGTTACAACTTACACACCACTAAATATTTTTGTGTTGCACCACTGAAATTAGTTTAAACTTAATGCACGTTACAATAAAATATTAAGAGCAGCCTCTATGAATGTATTACGGTATGTATTACAAAGAGATGACAGTGAGATTAGTTAACTTCGAAGCGTTTTTTGTCACTTTTACAAATTTCCCACCTTTAAACGCTGAAGCAAAGGCTAAAGTCCAGATGGGATACACTTACGACAATAATGAATATTTTTACATTACTGTGAGGGTTGCGGTAGGGGTAGACATTAATAAAATACAATGATTGGTATTTTAATAAATAGTATAAATTATTCTCATTAACTTCCGGCTGCAGCTGTATCCCTTCTAGCAACAATCAAAGCAAAGCTTTCCAAAGCATAAATATGAGAAGTGATTGTTATATGTTTAGCAGCCAACCACAGGAATGAATTACATAAAGATAATGATAGATAGAACAATAAAACGACAAATAGATAGAAAGTTAGATGGATAGATACACTCACCGGCCACTTAATTGGGTACACCTGTCTTAATTAGACTGTCTGCTGATCTATTGGGATTTTCACGCACAACCATCTCTAGGGTTTACAGAGAATTGTCAGAAAAAGAGAAAATATCCAGGGAGCTGCAGTTCTGTGGGCACAAATGTCTTGTTGATGCCAGAGGTCAGAGGAGAATGGTCTGACTGGTTCAAGCTGATAGAAAGGCAACAGTAACTTAAATGTCGTCTCTTTACAACTGAGGTTTGCAGAAGAGCATCGCTGAACACACAACATATCCAACCTTGAGGCAGATGGGCTACAGCAGCAGAAGACCACACCGTGTGCGACTCCTGTCAGTTAAGAACAGGAAACTGTGGCTACAATTCGCCCAGGCTTACCAAAATTGGACAATAGAAGATTGGAGAAATGTTGCCTGCTCTGATGAGTATCAATTTCTGCTGCGACATTCGGACAGTAGGGTCAAAATTTGGCGTCAACAACATGAAAGCATGGATCCATCCTGCCTTGTATCAATGGTTCAGGTTGTTGGTGGTGGTGTAATGGTATGGGGTATATTGTCTTGGCACACTTTGGGCCCATTAGTATCAACTGAGCATTGTGTCACCGCCACAGCCTACCTGAGTATTGTTGCTGACCATGTTCATCCTTTTATGACCACAGTGTACCCATCTTCTAATGGCTACTTCCTGCAGGATAACACGCCATGTCATAAAGCACAAATCATCTCAGACTGGTTTCTTGAACATGACAATGAGTTCACTGCACTCAAATGGCCTCCACAGTCACCAAACCTCAATCCAATAGAGCACCTTTGGGAAGTAGTGGAACGGGAAATTTGCATCATGGATGTGAGCAACTGCATGATCATGTCAATATGGACCAAAATCTCTGAGGAATATTTCCATTACATTGTTGAATCTAAGGCAGTTCTAAAGGCAAAAGGGGGTCCACCCCGTTACTAGTAAGATGTACCTAATAAAGTAGCCGGGGAGGACGAATGGACGGACGAACGGACGGACGGACAGATAGATAGATGGATAGATAGATGCCTCTCTTATTAACATAAAAACAAAAACACACAGGGAATCCTTTTGCTTTTTCTGAGTTAAAATCTGCATTGGAATAAGCTTTATAAATCCAGTGGATGCAGCAGTTTTAGTATATTTTTGCACAGTGAAAAAAAAAACCTCAATGTCAACTCATACACTGTTAAAAAAAAAAAAAAAAGAGAGTTACTACATTATCAAAAAATATAGCACACCTAGAAGAGAATATGTAACAAAGGTCAAACACAAAAGACCTTTAAATGAGTTAGATCTTTATTTAGTTGAATAATGTCCACCTCCCTGAACAGTAGTGTCTCACATAGTTTGTTCGCACTGGTTAAAACACAATGAGCAACAGAGCATCTGTGCTTCACACAAGCACACAAACAACGTCACAAAACGTATGCAAACCATATTGCACCCATTTACATGTACATACTTGGTCAAACACACAAATGCACAACCCTACATTACGGCCCCAAAAAAGTCATGTGCAAAGAAATACTTTTTTTTAAATTGAGACTCCTATGAAACTGTGAATAAAGCATTAATGAAAGTCTTTGAAGGGTGCTTGTTCATTTTATTAGATGATATTGTAAAATACGCTAATGCAATTTTTACATCTCTAGTGTCACAAATCTGACTGAAGCGAGTGTGTCTCAAGGCACAGAGGCAGCTTATAGGTGTAAATGAGATTTTTCACGCAAGCAAATTAGCATTCAATTAAAAGCAGATTGGATTTAAAGGAACAGTACACAGAAAAATTTAATTCTGTCATCCTTTGTGTTGTGTTGTTTCCTTCAAAATAAGAATGATTTTCCTCAGTTTAAAGCAAATATAAATTCCGTCATAATTACTCGCCCTCACGCTGTAATGTTTATGTTGTTCTCATGTTGTGTTCTATTGAACACAAAATAAGATATTTTGAAGAATGTTTTTCTCAATTTGCTGATGTTTTTTGTAATTGCTGCATGTTAAGCTCTCTCGACCACTAGTTTTAGCTCCCAATGACGTCCATCGCATCGAAAAAAAAAAAAAGCCAATGAGAATGAAACTGTGGTTATCAGCATTCTTCAATAACTATTTTGTCAATATAGCTTTGGAATGACACGAGAGAGAGTAAATAATGGCAGAATCATTATTTTTGACAAAAAAAAGTTTTAAATATCAATGACGGCAAGCATCAAGGAGTCAACCAATGATGAAATGCCAGCCTGATCTCTTGAGGAAACTTAAATATTTTAAGTTTTGTCAGTTTAGTGGCTAATTCAAACAAATTTAGTCCCAACAGTAAATGGAGCATGAGCAAATCACTGTAAAAAAAATTCTGGACTCTACACAATTCCTCCATGTTGTCCCAACAAAAATCGATTAAGTTATCTTAATCATGTTTACAAATTTAAGTGGATTGAACATAAAACAATTAAGCTGTCCCAAAAAAACCTTAAGAATTGTGTTGATACAGCTTATCTGGAATATGTAGTTTGAACAAGCAGGAAAGGTCATTTTTAGTGCACTTGATCAAAAAGTTACGAACTGATGTGAAAAAGCATTGGAATTGCCAAACTAAATTAGGCGACATACAGCATATAGGAAACTTTAGTTAATCGTCAAAATAATTTGAGTTACATGATGTCAGTAAGTCACATCTGTAACAAAGCCTAGTGTTTTTTTTTTTTTTTTTGAGTTTGTCACTCAAAAAAAAGACATTTGCTGTTTGTTCACACTACTTATTTATTTTTTCTGTTTACTTATTTTTTTGGGACAACTTAATTGCTTTATGTTTAATCCACTTGAGCTTTTAAAACTAATACATTAACTTAATTCCTTCATGTTGTCCCAACACAAATCTATTGTGTGAAACCCAGCATTTTTACAGTATAGACACTCTTCTGATAAACATTTCCTTTAGTCATCAACTGCTGAATTAAACCACAATAACAATGACAGAATTGTTTCATTTTTGGGTGAACTATCCCATTAAAGATCATTTAGTTCAGTGCATAAAACCCTATCAGATCCTACAAAACTGCATGAGAAAACACGACAGCTCTAGATTACTGCTTGTCAAGGGGTGGATTACAGACGTAAAGAGTTCATTAAATGATTAAATGCTTCTATAATAAAGTAATAGGACTAAATACGTATTTTGATCCAAAGCTGCTGCTCTTCCAATGAGCATGTGCATGTAGAAATGCTCAGAAAGAGAAATTCACAGCACAAATGTTTTGCAGCATTTTTTTTTTTGTAGTCTTCTTTGGAAATCGAATTGGAATTATATAAACATTTCGGTAATCCAAGATAGTTTAGATATGTTAGTTAATTACGTATACGGTATACTATTGACAAGGATACTAGCTCTACGGGTCCATCAAAACACTAAACATTTAGTCTTCTGACATGACGGCTATACAGTTTTAACAGTCTCTTGGTCAGGCTAAAAGGACTCGCATTCATTAAGATGCCGCCTTAACAAGAAGAGAAGAACAATTACATCTATTTATAAAAAGGAATTTTGCTTTTCTTTGTAGACTTTACCAGCTAGAATAACAAAGATTCAGAATAAGATTCACATTTTTCTGCAGTAATTGATGTCTCGCCTCTTTTGAGACACAGATCAGACTGATATACACCACTGTTCAAAACTTTGAGGTCAGTAAATAAAATTAGTTTGCTCAAAAAGTTTTCAATAAATTGACAAAAAGTGACAGACATTTTTTATATTCATCAAATAAAACACAAATATTACACTAAAATAAGCAGCTGCTTTCAACATTGATAGTAAATGTTACTTCAGAACCAAATAAGAATTTTAAAAACATGAAGGATTGTGTGACACTGAAGTCACATTTAAAAAAGACTTTCTTGCAATCTTAAATGACCCCAAACTTTTGAACAGTAGTGTAAAATTGAACGTGAAAGTGAAATAAATTGCTAAAACAACTTAGCAATGTCCCAACCACGTGACAATTCATCTGAACGCAACATAGCTATGCATCATAACATAATGATAACCAATTAGAAGATATTGAAGTGTCATGTAGTTACGTGAATCAATGAGATTCTGCAGAAATGAAAACAAGCGAATGCCAGAATGTGCCATTTTAAGCTGAACTTTAAAACACTACAGAAGTTTTAGCTCAATTTATCCCTTCAATCTGAGAAAAAAAAAAAGAAATCAGTCCAACTTTTCTGGTAATATGTTTACAGATTGTTCGGTACTGAATCAAACATGTTTGATATTTAGGATATTATATCTGGATGGCTACAATTACATCAGGATTTCCACAACAGCCAATGCTCGACTACAAGTTACATGAAAGACAAGCTGCAGTACATGGTGACAGGGTGAAAAATAATGCGAGAAACTGATTCTGCCATTCTTCAAATGCATCACCATTCTCTTTTGAGTTGAGATTTCAACAGTAGATGGCGCTAAACGCTTTACAAACAGCCATAAGCTGCTTGCATCCAATTTCTTACAAATACCACTTGAACCTAAAATAATCATTGATACATAAGACATAAGAAAATAAAAAGTTATCAAACTGAGCTGTTTACATTAATTTCATGACATAAAAGCAAACTTAATTGAGTCTTGAAATTATTTTTGATGTTTGTTCAAACTACTTATTTAAAATAAGCCGAATCAACACAATTGAGGTTTTTTTTTTGCGACAACTTAATTATTTTATGTGCAATCCACTTAAATTTGTATAAACAATTTAGTTAACGTAATCGATTTGTGTTGGGACAACACAAAGGAATTGTGTGGAACCCAGCAATTTTTACATTAAAACACACAAACACTTTTTTGTGAGCATTTGAGTGTACCATTAAAAACCAAGCCTAGAGCACCATCTGCTGTAAAAAATCTTTAGTAAAAAAGGTCAGAATAGTATCAAGAGAGAATAGTGATGCATTTTGATAATCTCAGAATCAATGCCAAATCCATTTCTTTATGATTTTTTTTTGCGTCTTGAAAAAGGACTGAAACTTCTTTGTTTTGAAGCTACCATGCTAGCTAACTAATGTAAACATTACCGGTTAACACTTCAGTGATGATCTTCTGTGTGAGATCATGTGATTATTCTAATATCTTATAGCGTACACTGTAAAACCCAAAAGGTTAAGGCAACTCAAATCGTTTGCAACAAACCATTTAAGTTCAAAAACTAATCCTAATGAGTACTGTGAACTTAATCCATTTGACTAAACGAAGCAATTTGAGGACATAAAACCCAATAAATGGAGAGAACTCAAGCCAACGGAGCACTGTAAAACCCAATAAGTTAAGGCAACTCTAACCATTTGGGGGAAACCGATTGCTACAAACCATTTGAGTTAAAAAAAAAAACTAATCTTTATAAGTACAGTAAACTTAAGTTGAAGTAATGAGGTATTTAATTAACTCATTACCTTCAACACTGAGTTCAAAACTCTTTTCAAATGAGTAGAATTAAATTTCTGTAAATTTTGAGTTAACTACACTCATTTCATTTAATAATGTTGACTGTTGGGTTTTACAGTGTATGTAAGCATTTAGTAATTGTAATTGTATCGTGTGCGCATGTTTGAGATTTGAATGGAAATCTATGAAGATCTAATCAGATTTCATAATCAGGTTAGACTGAAAACTCCTGCAGTGTAAGCTTGGCTTTGGTTATTTTTTTGTTTAAATCGCAACACGTTCGGTTAGGACACTATATTCGAGTCATAAAAGATGAAACTGAAATAACAAGAAATCCTTTGACTGTAAAATCCATAAAAGCACACGCAAAATGATTTTAAACACACGGCTGACAAGAATTTCATTCATAAAAAGAAAAAAAAATGAAACCACAACTAAAATCAAAAGAAAAAAAAAAACATACACAGGTCAAAAGAGTTGAAAAGGTGGATCATTTTCAAATCCATTCCTCCTAGTGAAGCATAAATCATACCAAGTTTGTTTGTTCTTTTTCTATAATAATGGCTGTCCAGTCATTCACAATTCAAAAGCAACCTAAATCCATTATATTCACTCCGAAATCTTACTCTGGAACTTTCCTTTTGGAGGGCGGCACGAGATGCCCAGGCAGATCGCTTGGCAGCTCGTGACCTTCTAGTTTGACCTTAATCAAATGGTTGGCCAAGGCGAACTCCTCGTCATCAAGCATCCCGTCTTTATCAATGTCAGCCAGCTTCCAGATCTTTCCCAGCACAGTGTTTGGCAGCTTGGACTTTACCATCTCCCTCTTGGCATTGGCCCCAGTCACTTTGCCATTGACAGGCGAGAGGGTGTAGAAGATTTCATCATACATGGGTTTGTCACGTGCCACAACCCATTCTACCTCATCAATGCCCTCTCCAGCTCCCTCACCATATCCATGTCCAAACGGCCCGTTCATGGTGCCCTCAAAAGCGCCACCCTTCACCACCTGGTTAGGACGTTGCGTTTCTTCTTGGCGCACCAGAACCATAAGTTGGGCGATGTCGTGGGCCAGCATATCATCCACAGAGTCCAAAAGCTTCATTTTCAGAGGCTGGAACTTGTTTAGATCGTGTGCCTGAAGCTGCTCCTATTCAGCAGGAAAGAAACCAAGAAGAAAAAAAGTACTTGTAAGATGTAACAAAAGATCCTGTCAACATGTGTTGATACTGCAAGGGTAAAACAGCTCCACTCCCCTCACATATTCAGGTCCAGAAGGGCTGTGTCAGGCTGTTGCTGTTCGAAAAATATGAAAAGGCTTCTTTTGGAAATGTTTTTTTTTTAATACAAACTAGTTCGCCAAATTTTGTCTGAAATGCAAATGACTCAGCCTTCATTTGTTTATAGGGTTGTTGAGTTGAAGCAACAGTTTTTTAAACCGCATTCTTAAGGTGTGGTCACAATTTTACAAGCCAAAATACTCCATTGTCATAAAGGCCATTTTCAAAACATGCATACGGCCCTACATTTTTTCATAATGTGTAAAATGTACAGTACATGGATTTGTGGAAAATAGTCTTCAAGAGTTCACACTTAGCTGATGACTGATAAAAGAGTGTTTGGCATGCTGTCCCGGGAGAGAGCTCAGAAGATCCTCGAGTCTGGGGATCCCTCCCATTTCATCAGGAGAGAAGGGAGTCAGAGCTTAGGTAGGTCTCGAGAGCTGGCCTGAATTTATTCGTTCGGCCTTTTTTCTTGATTATAGGGGTTGCCATGGTGGAATGAACCACCAATTATACCAGCATGTCTTTTTGCAGCGAATGCCCAGTGCTAAAGCACTCGTATACTGTGCTAATTTGGTTTATTCAATTCACTTACACTGGGGAGGAAACCTTAGTGCCCGGGGGAAACACACGCAAACACGTGGAGAACATGCAAACTTCACACTGAAATGCCAACTGACCCAGCCGTGAGGCGAGCGTGCTACCCACTGCGCCACCGTGCTGTCCATATATATATATATATATATATATATATATATATATATTTCAATTTATATATTTCGACAGGTGCTAATGAAGGAGAGCTGATGAGTTATGATTACCTTCGTCTCAGCTCTGGGAATATTTTTATTTGAATAGCTATGTTACAATCAGATTAATGTAAGGTCATAGAAACATTAACATTGGTATATTTTTAAAACTGTATCAGAAATCATTTGGGTACATTAGAAAATTAGTTTAAGTGCTCTCATTATACATATTGTAATTCCTTATGAGCAGTGGGGATGTAAAGTGTGTTTGGCATGGTGTCCCGGGACAGAGCCCTGAGCTCAGAAGATCCTGGGTAGATCTCAAGAGCTGCCCTGAATTCGTTCGTTTGGCCTATTCCTTGATTATCGGGGTTGCCACGGCAGAATGAACCGCCAACTATACCAGCATATGTTTATGGAGTGAATACCCAGTAAAACACTCATATATTGTGCCAATTTGATTTATTTAAATTACCTAAAGTGCATGTCTTTGGACTGGTTATCTCGTTATTTATGCATGTTTGGAATCATCTGATTGGTAAATCCCATAATAGCTAATGCAGTGGTCAATCATAAGCACATGATCCTCTCGAAATCAGTTTAGAAATAAACTTCCTATTAAAAATTAGGCTGTACAACATCATGATATAACAACATATTTTTTTACAGTCATGAGATTTTGCAACTTTTATATAAATCAAAAGTATATATATATATATATATATGATTAAATAATAATTTTAACTAGCGTCTATGAATATTAAAACACAAAAAATATACCACGTTTCAAAATGTTCTGTGTGAAATTGTGAAGCTGAGTGTTTTACTATATGAGGATGTGAAGACAAAAACTTCATCTCTAGAGCTGCTCTGAGTGTCACTTCATCAGCATTTTACCGCTTTATGTGAAAAAACGCAGTGCTTAAACAAGACCCTGTCAAAAGTTTAACTTAAGTTGAAAAAATGTACAGATATATACAAATACAACTTACTGCACAGTATTATACTGTTCCTAAAGTAATTATTATAATATTAATAATTAAAACTGTATTTTTGAAGTATCATTTTAACAAGCCCAAATTTTGAAATAGTTTTGTTCCTAAAATAGGATTTAGTTAAATTTTTTAATTAAATAAAAAAAAAATTGTGATTTCATTTAAGTGGGCAGGTTTTTTGTGTTTTTTAAAATTTATTACAAACATTTAAATGGAGTTCAGAGTTCAGAAAAAATGAATTTGGCAAAAAATAAAATGGATTTAAAAGCGTGTTAAATGCAGTTTACTTGTAATCAATTGGAGTTATCAATGTGATCAATTTTGACCTAAAAATTTCACAGAAAATTGTAAATTTGATCATGCCATTTCTCAAGTAGTTTCCTTTTTTAAATCTTTAAAAAGACAGAAAATCAGGACCTCCAAAACAGAAGCATTTATAGAAACAATTGATGCTGATCTTAAACACGTCCTAAAAAGCAAGTGACTAATTGCAGACAGAGACTTTTTTAACATGCCAATGAAGCGTTTATTTAATTCATCCTCTTTTTTTGTTTTGGTTCAATTGACCTTACCTGCATTTTCTTCAGATTAGGAAAGTCTCCAGGGGAAATCTGGTGTTCTCTCTCAATGCGGCTGTAGATCTCGCCCAAGCTGTTAATCAGCTCCTTCTTTTTGTTGTCCTTTCCAAAGACTGAGGGCATCTCTTTCTTCAGGGAGCTAATGATGTATGCATGGACCTGCGAGAGCGCCAGAACAAAGCCTTTTATTAGTTTATAGACCAGACAGCTAAACTTTCAAAGAGCATGTCAAGATTGCATTTCACCTAAAATATGTATGTATGTATGAATTTTTTTTCTTTTTTCAAATATTTTCCCAAATGATGCTTAGAGCAAGGAAGTTTTCACAGTATTTCCTTTAATTTTTTTTCTTCTGGAGAAAGTCTTATTTGTTTTATTTTGGCTAGGATAAAAGCAGCTTTGAATTAAAAAAAAAAAAACATTTTGATGTCAATATTATTAGCCAGTATTATATTCTTATTATTATTATTACTCGTAATCAGTATAATTTTTCAATAGTCTACAGAACACCCCATAATTATACAATGATTTGCCTAATTAGCCTAACTTGCCTAATTAAATTGTAATAAATAACATCAATTCTTCACTTTTGTACTTTAGTGTAACAGTAAATAGTAAAAAAAAAATCTAATATAAAAACAAACAGCACCCCAACTTAACACACCCGTCAGGCGATCCCAAGTTTACATATCGCACAGTTTGCTATGGCAATGTTGTCCTCATGAATTTTATAATATCTCAAGACCACAAACAGAGGCCGTTTCTCAATTCCAAGAACGCAGAGACCGGTCTTGCCAGGTTACCTCAGAAGAAAAAACTTGGGAGACAAAGAGAACATTAAGTGTGTGCTCTGTGAAATAAGATGCTGCGTTCTTCCTGATGGTCACATGACGTTCACGCATTTTTAACGAAAAATTATTTAAACATTACAGCATTCATTCAATGACTTATGGTCTGAATACATAATTATTCGAGTCCAGATCAGGAGATAACGTCCAATTCCGATAGAGTCTGAAACCTCATGATCGGATCTGGACATCCCTAGTTTAAAGTATCATCAGAAGGATCATAATCAGTATTTATTTAGTTTTTTGACAAAATATCGATTTCATTCAGTCTTTTCATCCAGTTTTTTCTAGCACATTACATTAATGTTTTCCTGTGTTTGTATATGGAAAAACATATATTGAACTATTTTTTTTCTCATTACTTCATAATTTATAACTTTTTATATTTTTGAGCATGAAACCCAAAGTGTCTTCTTTCCAATGATACCTAATTTGTGTTTGTAGCTTACTGGGGTCAAGAACTTTTACTATTTAAAGTTGGGTAGGTGTAAATCCCCAAAAGTGAGCGCTGGCTAACAGGTTTTTAAATAGGTTTACTCAGGATTTAATCACTCTGGTCAAGTGTTCATAGTTTTGTGAATACATCACTTTATAAATGAGACCCCAGATATTATTATTATTTATATTATAATTATATTATTTTACAGGTAAAATTGCCCCCAGATGAGATATGACTCACTGAAAAGTCAAAATATTATTTTAAATCATTGTGTGATTCTAAAGCATGTATACTGTTAATTTCATGGCACACATGAAAGGAAACAAAAATGCTGCTTTTGACCACTGTCTTTAGCACAAACATTTCACAACAACGCTGGATAGTAGCTATAACCCACAAGATACTAAATAAATTGTCATCTGTGATAGTGAAAGGCTCGGCCCCTGTGTGGAAGGAAGGTGACTGTAATAATGATGACAGGAGGGGAAGCACATCTGTATGATCAGGGTGAGGGACCGGGATACACTTTTATGTATGCAGCTGAATCTGATGATATGTAGCTGACCAGTACTGACAGTTCCCAACATTTCCTTCTCTTTGAGCCAGCATGTGTGTTTTTTAGCACTGAAAAGGATAATAAAGGATTTCAGCTGTACAGTATCTAAAACAGCATCAGATTGTTTCAGTTTCCTTTTAAATGACAGCCTTATGTTTGACAACATTATGGAGTGGTATCCATACCTGCCAACACTCCCGTTTTTTCCCGGGAGTCTCCCGTATTTCAGACCCATCTCCCACCACCCTCCAGTTTTGTTATTTCTCCCCGAAAACTCCCGTTCTCAGCTTTTTGGTACTGTCGCAAATTTTGGTATAGTATCCGACTGCAGCGGCCGCCCGAATCCCACTCCATAGTAGTTACTAACACCACAGTATACAGTAGTTACTAACCCGTTTTTTCAACAGTGTTATTCACACACCTCACTCACAAACACCCCCAAAATATGATGCAACACGTTATAACCATTGTATAATTCTTTAGCATCTATAGATTTTAAGGCACATTTGAAAGAAATAAAAATGCTGCTTTTGACTACTGTCTTTAGCACAATCATTCATTACAAAGTTCGTTAAACGACATCTTGTTAAACCAATATTTACACTCAGAAACCATGGCTTTATTTGCTTTGACACATAGTGATAGTAGCTGTTTACTTGTATTGCTAAAATATTACTGATAAAAAGTAACCTACTATCTTACTTGCAACAGGTAAGTAAATTAAACATTTTATGGGGGTGAATTATACGTTTAGCCAATTTTTGTTAACTTTCAAAGAGAAAAAAATGGGGTTTGAACAAAATTATTTGCTGCGTCCGAAATCGCCTAATACTCAGTAGGTACTGCGTTTGAATTTAAATGTACTACTCTGCCGTTAAAAAAAGTATGTTCTATACAGTATGAATGTGAGAAGTATGAATGGAATTCGGACGTACTATATCCACCATTTTGTTATGGTCATGTGACTTATGTGTCAGTTGCATCACTTCACTCCCATTCATGAATTCTCTCGTGGGGCATCATAGCGCAGCGTGCATTGGATGCGCACTTCAGAATCTCGCCGGAAGTAGTAAGTCATCCGGGACCTTCTGGCATACTGATTTTCAAATTCTATAGCTGCGTCCCAAATGGCACACTATACACTCATGCACTATGTACTTATGCACTTACACACTCAACAGCATAGTATATGCATGTAGTGTCGTCCCAAATGGAACACTACTGTTTTTGTACCAAGCGAAAATTCAAACTGTTTCCCTGATGTTTGACAGTTGTCATATTAGTGAAATAAAGGACCAAACTACCAAATAATATCTGCCATGAGTATAACCGCATTCACCATCGGGAGGCGCTATAATCACTCTCGTAGGAAAATTTAGCTTCCACAATCGAAAATAAATAAAGTTATCCAACATGTGTGCCCGAAAGCTCCGCCCCTTCTGCTACATGAGCAAAACTGCGGTCGTTGAGTGCGTGAAGTGTCCATCATTACACACTTAATTTTAATGGTTGAATGAGTGCATCATCCGGGTAATTAAAGTGCACTTGTGGCGTAGAATATTGGACATACTTCTGGCTCGCATTCTAATATTAGCGTACTATATAGTATGAAAGCATGCAGTTTCGGATGCAGCCATGGTGAGTAAATTATGAAAGAAGTGTCATGTTTGAGTGAACTCCTGTTACGTTCCCCTGCAGAACGTACTTGGGGTTATGTGTGTGTGTTTGTTTGTATGTGGGTGTGTTGTTTTATGCATGTGTTACAGGTAAGAACGGCATTGGAGGATCTGCATTTTATGCTGATGATGTAGGCCGCTAGTTGGCCGTTGGTCAGCATAGCGTTTAAAAGGTGGCCCAAGCTGCAATGGCGATCTCTCTCCTTCTTTCTCGCTTTTGCTCTCACTCATTCTTTGACTTCTGTGGGTCTCTGTGAGGACAGTCTGTCTTGCGAGGACTAGTCTGAGAGAATGTGTTTTCATTTGGTTTGTGTATAATGCTCTTGTCTAAAGTCTATAGAAATTTCAATGTCAATGTGTCAGTGTGTTTGTGAACTCATCCAGTTAACTGATACTTTGAGTAATACCTCAACCTCAGGTTGTAGAAGTGAGCTAGTCACACGATATACATGTACACCACTCAGATTCATTTTCTGTTTTATTTCATTAGGTTCAGGAGAGTGTGCGGTTTTGTTTTTTAGCTAGAGTAGTTTAATTAAGATGTTTGATATGTTGAACATGTTTCTTTCATCTTTTCTTTTGATATACATATAGTTTAGTTTGTTTAATACAGTTAGTGTGTTTTGTTATACTGATTTCTTTGATTTAAGCACCTCTAACTACCTCCTCTCTAACAGGGAATTACCATTTATTTATTGTAAATATTTTCACTTGTTTTCACTGTAAATATGAGCAATGAATAATCAAATGCAGTGATATTTGGTTTTTCAGTTATTCTTTCTCCATCATTAGTCGCACACACGCACGCACGCACACACACACAAGCAAGCAAGCACGCATGCACGCACACACACATAAAAACTATTATTACCATCTAAAAGGACGTAACAACTCCCTTTTAATGAATGTAATATTTCATACGCAAGTAATTAAGGGCTGTATATATTGAAAAAGCAAGTCAAAGGAGGATACGGTTTTGCAGGAAATCGGGTGCATTTAAAGCACGAGACTGCAATATGCGAAGAAAGCCCTTGAACTCGACTTAGGGGTCAGATACTTAATTGGAATTGGTAGATGTGCTGAAAGATACCTGTCGTTCCCCATAAAGACATGCTTATGAATGACCTTGAGTTTGTTCCTTCCTTTAAACACTATTTAAAACTACTAGGAGGAAAAAATTCAACACCGGCTCACTGGAAATATGTGCTTCAAACTACATTTTTGTGAAACTGCTAAAAACACAATAAAAAAATGCACTTGACTGCAGTTTCTAGGTAAAAATGTACGGTATGGGTCAGTATGACATCACCAGTTTTTGTTTATTTTCACACTAATGATAATTACAGGGAATTTTATTGTCAAAAATTTTTTATTTTCATGCAGTTCTTTGCACAACACCAAATAAAAACCCAAAACAACTTAAAAGTGATTATTATTTGTAATCAAATATGTCAAATATGTGTTTGCTTTTGAAAACACTATTGGTTGTGTTTAGGAAAGGTTTAGGTCAGGGGTTAGCTGGTCTAGGTGATGTGTATAAAAAAAGCACCACCTTCTTGTGGATGTGAACAACAAAATGTACCCTAAGTCAGTGTTCCCCAACCCCCAGGCCAATTGGCAACAGGCCACACAAGAAGTCATTAATTATTTTTGTTTTATTTATTATCTGAGTCTAAACAATCTCTCCATGTTCCGTATTCTCTCAGAAATATCTCGATCAATTGAGCGCCAACATTTTTCCCACAAGCTAGCAAAATGAGTAAGAAACAGACATCTTTGGAAAGTTTCTTTATGTAGGGTAAAAAAATGACCCACGAACTGCCAAGAAATGATTCCACAAAACATTTGTCAATAAATCAGGAGAATCCAGCATGTCTATGCTGGGAGAAGATGTTGGGGTTAGGGACACTTTCATTTTGAGGGGTCACTTTCTCTCCAATAGAAAAAAGGACAGGTACTCAAGCACCCAAAGCCCCCTTCTGCATTGATGAAATATACACATTTTGGTAGACTATTCATAATCGTAGTCTCCATAAATAAAACTTGGATCAGAGTTACAGCAATGTTGTGTCAGCTTGACATCCTCTGAGAAAATGTTGATGGTCGCCTAGCAATCTACGTAGAACCACACCCCCCAACCCACAGTAAAATTTTCAACCGTTGAGCAGTCCACAGTGATAAAAAGGTTGGGGACCACTGCCCTAAGTAGCGCATTTCATATTCAAAAAAATGTGGACATCACCCCCTAGTGGATCTGGCATCTGCAATGTGCAACAAAATGTACCTTGAACAATGTATTCTTCATGTTTCACAATAACATAGGCTGAGGCACGTATTGTCAATGAGTCTGAGCTGCAAATATTATGTGCTTGATGTGTAGGAGAGGAGTGGGTCAATGAATTTCAGAAGACAGTTAAGATAAAAAAAATGTAGCAAAACATCAGTACACACAGACAGTCAGCAGATGTACAGTTTGGAAAACGGTCTCATTACTCTGCAAGTCTCAGTAAGATCAAAATGCCCGTAAACACACAAACTGCATGGATATACTGCTATTACTTTTACACTAGAGTTATATGCTGGACCACATCAAACACATGCTGGAGCTGCTACAGCATTCACAGCATGTCAACTGAATAAATGCAGAAACAGAAAGCTTTCATTCTGAATCACACACACTAAATATTTTTCCCTTTGAACACAGCCATATAAAACCATAAGTGCTTGTTTTTGTTTGAACATCACTTGCTAGCCAAAGTTTCCTTACACATGGTTTCTGTAGTGGCTTCGGAAACCAAAGCATTAGTTCACCCCAAAAAATGAACTGAGCTGACTGCTGTTTTTTTCTTCCATTAATATTGTCTAAAAAGAACAGCATAAAGACATGCTTGAGTTCCAAAATAAAAAGAATTTAGTGAAATGGTTTGGAGTCACAATAAAGAAATAATTTGGTAATTTTTAGAAAATACTAATAATCCATTATTATAATGCTTTTTAGGAAAACTTCAGAAAGTGTGTTTACATGGAGCACTCATTAAATTCTGATTACGTTTAGCTAAAAATCACAATCTGAATAAAAATGCTTATTTGAAAAAAAAAAAAAAAACTGAAATGACAATCGATTTGAGAGTGGTTGGGTACATTTTTCTAATCCAATTGACAGGAAATGTAAACACTTCTCTACACTGAAGGTAACAACTGGAAATATTTGTGGATTAGTAGACATACATAATGAGATAATGTACAATACACAGAAAAAACTAATATTGCTATTAAATATAATAAATGACTGCTGTGTCAGTAAACATTTCTTTTTTTTACAGCTTAATAAATATGATAATATAAGTATATAAATATAAGGCCTGGGGTTACCAGCATGGAGTACTTCCTAGACTGCTCTGGCCGCTGCTTGTTTATGAGGTGCCTGTCTCTACAGTGGAAGGACTGGAGAGGAAGATGAACACCTATCTACGACGGTGGTTGGGTGTGCCAAGAAGCTTCTGCTCCATTGGTTTATACAGCACAGGGAGCAAGCTACAGCTACCACTGACACCAGTCCTGGAAGAGTATAAAGTAACGAAAACTCGGCAGGCCATAATGTTGCGAGACAGTCAGGATGAAAAAGTCCGCCAGGCAGACCTTGTGGTTGGGGCAGGCCGCAAATGGTCAGCTAATAAAGCAGTAAGGGATGCCGAGGAACGACTGCAGCATGCAGATATTGTGGGGACAGTAGCGCAGGGAAGGCTTGGATTGGGCTGCTTCACTAGTGCGAGCTGGAACAAAGCGGACCCAAAGGAACGCCGCTGGCTAATACAAAGAGAGGTCCGCAAAGCAGAGGAGGAAACTCGGCAAGTTAAAGCTGTGGGCATGAAAAAGCAGGGCAGCTGGACAAGATGGGAGGGCGTAAGAGAAAGGGCCCTGACATGGCAAGATATTTGGAGCATGGAAGGACAACGCATAAAGTTCCTGCTGTGTTCAGTCTATGATGTTCTTCCGACTCCATCAAACCTTCATATCTGGGGGATGGTAGAGAGACCAAGCTGCTCACTATGTGGAAAGCAGGCAAATCTTGAGCATGTCCTATCAGCATGCCAGTCAAGTTTGGCAGACGGGAAATTCCGGTGGAGGCATGACAAAATCCTCTCTCAGTTGGCAGATGGATTGGAGCAGGCAAGGAAGAAGGTGAAACAGCATTCAGATGGGCAGTGCTTTATTCAGTTTATTAGGTTAGGAGAGAGCATTGCAGCAGGACGAAGGAGAGGAGGTGTTCTGGCCTCAGCAAAGGATTGGGAAATGCGAGCAGACCTTAAAAAGCAGCTTAAATACCCAGAGGAAATAGCACAGACTAGCCTCAGACCAGATATTGTCCTATGGTCTAGAGGCAACAAACAGGTGGTGCTTATAGAACTTACAATACCCTGGGAGGAAAGAATGGAGGAGGCCCATGAACGTAAGCTCAAGAAATATCAAAGTCTGATACTTGAGAGCCAAGAGAATGGATGGAGAGCCTGGAATTTACCAGTAGAGGTGGGTTGTAGGGGGTTTGCGGGGCAGTCACTCTGGAGAGCCCTCGGATGGCTGGGAATTGAAGGAATGGCCTGGAAACGCCTTGTAGGAAAGGTTACTAAAGAGGCAGAAGTAACATCTCGCTGGATTTGGCTACAAAGGGAGGTTCAGTGGAAAAGCCAACCAGTTGAACGACAAACCATAACATAGAGTTGGGTGGTGGTCAGCAGGAGTAGATCCAGGACGCTGGATCTGCTGTCGAGCCCTCCCGAGGTGTCATGGGCTTAAATCAGTGAAACACCAAGGAAGGGGGGTGCCCATCTGATGACCGGCTGTAACCACCAACCTTATATAGAGTACATCCTTAACCCCCTAACTGGTGCTAAAGGAAGAAAGGAGGGGGAATTATGCCACTGGCCCACAGTTGGTGCAGGGCAGAGTACCTGTAAAGGTGGGCCAGTTGCGATGGTCCCATCGTATTTTGCATATGATAATGCTTGCACAAAGCTCTATATGATTGTGTCCTATACTATACATCAGGGCTTCTCAATCTTGTTCCTGGAGGTCCAGATTTTAGCTCCAACCCCAATAAGACACACCTGAGCTAGCTTATCAAGCACTTTCTAGAAACATCCTTGCAGGTGTGCTGAGGTAAGTTGGAGCTAAAATCTGCAGGACACTGGACCTCCAGGAAGGAGATGGCCAGGAATGGCCAGAAACAGATACATATTTATTGATTTTATTAAAACAAAGAAAACGAGATAAACTACAGAATAGTTAGTATGCAAAAAAACGTTGGAAATTTAGTATTTATATGCAATTCTGTGTCCAATTTTAAGCTTGTGAAATATCAATACACACATTAACCCTAATATTTTTATTTAGTGTTCATGTAAACACTTTGAATTGAATGAATGAATTCCAATGAATTAACTCCAAACTGAATCAAAAAGTGTTCAATGAATGTGACTAATGTTTTAAGGCTCATTTACAGAAAATAACTATAAAGAAAACTATTTTGGTGTCCACAACAGTGCATGATAACATTAGGTTTATTATAAGAGTGGTTATGGAGTATTCAATCTCTACTAAGTAGGATGGAATATGATTGGCTGTCTGCATTTTTACGGTTTATGAGCTAGAAAAAAAATTCTATAAGTGATTTTATTGATATTGTTCCTCCGTAATACCATTGTTGTAATAACTGATGTGGACTATTCTTTTGGAAGTAGAAGTGAAATTTTGACCTTAAAGTACACATGAAATCAAAAATAAGCATATTGATTTTGTTAACTCACATTGCTAGCTTTGTGGTGATCAATTTATTTGTGCATGTCATTAAAAAAACAAAACAATTGTTTGTCCTTCTAAACTTTAATTGAAATCTGAAAAGGCACTTCATGTTTGTTTTAGTTAAATTCTAAGATTAGGTCTGTCTGGGGTATTGGGCGTGGATAACATGCTTAACCACGACCCTCCAACTGTCAGTTTTGACAGTGCTATGTCAACAAACAGAAATGATGATGAGGAGGTGTCTGTTAGGTTGTAATAACTCTCCTAAAACCCTTTCCCAATCTTTCTGAATGAAATGCCTACATAACTAAGTCCAATCAGCTTGCAGTAGGAAAAAAAAGCCACGGCCACTGTTTTCTCATCAAATATTCTGTTTCTCTAGGAACTGCTAAAAAAAAAAAAGATAACACCTTCTGGTTAACACGAATTTAAGTTAGCGACCTTGGTAAAAACAGCCCTTTACTTTGCTAAAATCTCAGGTGGGTCTTTCATTGACTAGATTACATGCCTAAAATAATTCAAATTTACCTTAGCCAGACGGGCTCTCTTGATCAGGTCGTTGAGCTTGCGGAGAGCGGCGTTGCGAGGAAGCGATTGTATATCCTTGAACAGGTCTTGCTCTTCTGCTTCGAACAGCTTGCGATTGTCTGGAATCAGCAATGGATGCGACCAAAAAGAGCCAATGTAGACACGAATCACCTCCGGCGTGTTTACGATCTTTCCCAGCGACCACATGAGGGCGCCATAAACACGCATCAGCTGCTGCGTCTCAATCTGGTCGGCCTTGTTGAGCACCACACGGATCTTGTCTTCATGGTTCTTTAGGGCCTTGATGACCTCTGAAAACTCATCCGAGATGTCCAGCTTGTGGGCGTCGAACAGGAGGATAATGCGGTCTACGCGCTCGGCGAACCACTCCAACACCGCAGCGAAGTCATAGCCTGAGGGAGAGATTGGAAAAAAAGAGATTGATATTCTGTTCAGTGTTTACGGTTCACAAAGCTTTCGCGCCGCATGAATGGACACATGAGAGCAGAGAGGCAGTCGGCCAATCAGAATGGGCGAAATGACCTTGTTAGACCTGGCGCTCAGTAGTACTGAAAATGTTGAGTCTCTTCCAAGTATCGTTAAAATGCTCGGGCCTGTTGTGGTTTTTATGATCTAATGTCTGCCAGTTAATGGCTTCTGCAGCTCAAGCTTTACTCTCTCTCCAGGGATGCAGAGAGTCAAACAGAGAGTCCACCGTTCAAGAGAACAGCAAAATGATGATTCATTTAAACTAAACAATGCTATGTATAATATTATGGAAACATTATTTAGATGCATTAGGCACTATTAACAACAACAAAAAAAAAAACGTTTATATTAAAAATTACAAATCAGAATTATTTTCTGTTTAATTTAATCACCCAAAGATAATGATGTGATTTTACTTCAGTAGAACAGTAACCCTTGTGTGCTGTTCAAATTTACTACCCTTTCATTATGTTAAATCTTATTTTGACACAAATTTTTGAAAAATTTCAAAACATTTTCCCAAAATATACCGATACACTCTGGGCAAATTTACCACCCCTTTGTTATGTAGTGGCTCTTTTTGCCTCCATTTGGCTTACATTATAGTGACAATTTTTGATTGCAAAGCCATAGCAGGAAATAATCATACATTCTTGATTGTTGGTGGTTTTTCCTGCTGGGAATAAGTAAAATGTCTCATTTTGTACAGTTTTTTTTTAATAATTATTTTTTCAGGGTTTCACCCTTTATTGGATAGGAAAGTAGAGAGAACTGACAGGAAGACATAGGGAGCAGAGAGAGGGAAAGGATCGGCATAGGGCCGCGAGGCGGAATCGAACTTGGGTCACCGTGAACACCGGAGTGCATGTGTCGACGCACTAACCACTACACCACCATTTTTACTGTTGATTATCAGTTGGCAGCATTAACCCTTTAGATAGGCCTGTGCAAAAGGTAACTGGCTTTTATATGGCGTACTATGGAGAAAAACAGCCGATTATAGTGATTACAGCCGATTATATACATTTGTGCTTAAATACACTTAGTATGTTTACTATGTTCTGAGAGCCGAGCTGTTTATTTTGATTTTCTCAGACATATCAAGACAAATGTGCAAAGAACAAACACACACTATACTCCTAAAAGGCAGAAACAAAAACCACTCTTGCCAACCAGGAAAACCCAGCAACAAACAAAAAATACATGATTATATGGTGTCATGACTTTGCAATCAAAAAATGTCATTATAATGGGGCAAAAACAGCCACGAACATAACAAAAGGGTGGTATATTTGCCCAGAGAGTGTATTCAAAATATTTTGTGAAAATGTTTTGAAATATTTTTCAATAATTTGTGTCAAAATAAAATGTCAACAAAAATCACTCCATTTGCTGAAACAAATTAAAACTCAAAAAATCACCCCAGAGTGGATGAAAACATCCCCAAGAGCACATAAGGGTTAAAAAAAAGATTTAAAGTTGAAAGCATGGTCATTGTGAATTCAAAAATTCTTCAGGACTTATCATGAGGATCCGCAGGTTTTAATGCTGCTGTTTGCCTGCATGAGTTTTTTTTTTACTCTAATATTACCAGTGACCATTGGCTTATAATACAGTAACCGTCAGAGTTTAAAAAAAGCATATTTAATGTTCTACTGGAAACAAAAGGCCTGAGGATGGGCACATTAACAGAAAATTTTCATCTTGAGTCAACTCTCTTTTAAAAAACCTTCTGTTAAAAGTCTTAAAAACAAAATGAAACTTAACGCTGCCGACTAACTAGTCAATATATCTCCAAACACATTTCTGTTGCACATCCAAAGAAGACAAAAGACTTCATTTTAGGATGATATGATGACTCAAAATATGCCAATGCAATACAGAGAAAATGAATTAGAATTCACGTCATTGTGTCCTCACCAGCATCAACAGCAGATTGTTATTGTGCACTGTTTTTGCTTTTAGTGAGGACAGGCAAATTACTAGCCCATCGCAACTGGTTAGGACACTGTGTGCTAAGAACATAACACCGCTAGAAAAAAAAGGTTCACACTGACCTTAGAAATAGCAAGATTTGTTTTGACACTTCACTCGAACACAATATGCTATATAAACATGTGTTACTGTTAAAAAATAATTGTTCTAGCAACTGAAATAAAGCTGGATCAACACACAAATATTACATAAAAATAAATGCTAAAATTATTACAAAAAGTATGATATGCAGATTATTCAAATAATTAATACTATGATGACAAACATATGCTATAGAATTTATTAATATTTCAAACTAGCTTTTATGTTTCATATTTAAAGTTTCCCTGTCATTTTTGATGTGCCTTTGGCTCTGTCATTTTAATCATTAACCGTTTGGACACACCTGTTGGAAGAAAATGTTTATGAATAAGCATATGTTATCCCTTACAGCAGTGTTTCTCAACTGGTTTGACCATGGGACTCACTTTATCCCATAATTATTAGCCTGAAATAGCCCTCCCAAACTATTTTTGTTGATACAATCAAATGTGTAAAGCAGTAGGCAATAAGCCACCATAGTTGCATGCTGAAGTTCCATGCTGGTAATTTCTTTTGCTCCTTAAAATAAAGCGATGAAGTAAATTTTCCCTTAGGTGAGAGACTTTATGTACAAATAACAAACTAGTGATTGTCTTATTTTTATTCATTACTTTAAAGGAACATGACTACAGTAACTTATAAACTAGTAATCTTCATGTCAGACAGTCTTTCACACACAGTATATACTTGCATTTTTAATTGACAAGCTGACTCACAAATTACACTGAAAGCTACTTAATATATTAGTTTTAGTGTGGGCTTATTGAAATGTTCCTTGATTGGTACAATGTTAATAATGTTCAGTAAATGGTTAAAGCCAATGCGATTGCCACTTTTTCATTCATTCATTTTCCTTCAGTCACTTATCCAGCATATGTTTTACACAGCGGATGCCCTTCCAGCTGCAACCCAGTACTGGGAAACATCCATACACTCTCATTCACACACATACACTATGGACAATTTTAGTTTAATCAATTCACCGACAGCGCATGTCTTTGGACTGTGGGGGAAACCGGCGTACCCAGAGAAAACCCATGCCAACACGGGAAGAACATGCAAACTCCACACAGATATGCTAACTGACGCAGCCGGGACTCGAACCAGCGACCTTCCTGCTGTGAGGCGACAGTGCTAACAACTGAGCCACCATGTCGCAATTGTAACTTATAAAAATATTAAATTTTATATCTTCAGTGGTGTCTGCCACAAAATCTTACATTCATGTAAAGTAAAACCACTTCCCAAAAGTTTTCCTGCTTCTCAAATTTCTCCCACTAAAAATCCCAACTGAAAGGACTGTTATGCGAATGTGAACAGTGTCTGACAAAAACATCAACAGCTCTGGTGGTTTGTGACCTACCAGTTGAGAAACACTGCCTTACAGAAACACAAGGAGCATCATATGTGCAATCACACAATAAAATCACATGTGAAACGAACATGGAACAAATATAAAGATACTTATGACCATTTTCATGTGTTCACTTTTTTATAATTTATATATACAGTTGAAGTCAGAATTATTACCCCCCTTTTAATTTTTTTTATTTTTTAAATATTTCCCAAATGATGTTCAACAGAGCAAGGAAATTTACCCAGTAAGTCTGAGAATATTTTTTCTTCTGGAGACAGTCTTATTTGTTTTATTTCGGCTAGAAAAAAAGCAGTTTTTAATTTTTTCAAATCCATTTTATAATCAAAATTATTAGCCCCTTTAAGCTATTTTTTTCAATAGTCTACAGAACAAACCATCATTATACAATAACTTGCCTAATTACCCTAACCTGCCTAGTTAACCTAGTTAAGCCTTTAAATGTCACTTTAAGCTGTATAGAAGCGTCTTGAAAAATATCTAGTCAAATATTATTTACTGTCATCATGGCAAAGATAAAATAAATTAGTTATTAGAAATGAGTTATTAAAACTATTATGTTTACAAATGTGTTGAAAAAAATCTTCTCTCTGTTAAACAAAAATTGGGGGGAAAAAAAACAGGGGGTGGGGGGGTTGGGGGGGCTAATAATTCAGGGGGGCGAATAATTCTGACTTCAACTGTATTTATTATATATAATTGTTTTAAAGATTTTTTTTCCCGAAAGCTCAAGTTACATGCGTGTCCAACATGCATTCCATGTGTGCCTATAAAGTCCATATGAAATCAAAATTTTCAAGGGTAACCCACTGGTCCTACTGCACCCAACCCGGTCTGAGCTGGATCAAACTGACGATTCTTTGTATGGGAGTCAGTTGCTCTCGCAAGGAGGCTAAAGATGATGGCCTCTAACGTCTGTCGCTAGAACACCTTTAGAGGTCAGAGGAGTGAGGGTTACAAAATCTTTACTCTGTTAGTGCACACTATTATTCTTTAGGTGAACAATAAATCTGTGCAAGCTAATCCCCTAAAAAAATGTTTGTTTGGTAATCTTCAACCAAATTCTGCCCATTTAACAATATAATGTAATTTAAGCCTTAGAAACTTCCAGTTCACGCTGACTATATTGTGATTTTTAACTGATGTGATACTCAGGTGATTATTCTGTAAAGTGTATATTACACACAACAAAGTTGACCACATGTCATCTGAATAAAACATTGGGTTTTTTCTTTCTTTGGTAAAAGAACAAATGGCAATGATGGCTCTGGCCAGGCTCGTATATGTCAATGTTTTCTCTCTGACACATATCTTCTGTAATAACATCCAACATGTTTGTACCCAGGGGCATTTAGAATGACCTTGACTGAAAAAGACAAAAAAATAATATTTTCCAAAGCTGTCAGTTCTGTTGGGAGGCATTAGTGTGTTAATATTTCAAATCAGTGACATGGAATATGGCCGACACAGCCATTTCTTCCACAGGAAGATTCCATGCCTACAGGAATGGGGTGGACCATCCCTTCCGATTTGGCAGTTTCACATGGAGAGGCTTTATTGTCACCTGCAAATGTGTGGATTGTTTTTTAAACAACTTATGGATCTCCATCCAGAACTGTGGTAACTTCAGACTGGGGCAAGCAAACTAAATAAAGGCCTAAGAAAGGCAACATCTACAGTAACAGACACATGAGACCGTGTCATTGAGAGCAGAACAATAAGAGCGGTGAAACTGGGCTTGGCATTATAGGTGGGATTATACAGTGGAAGAGGGACAGATCTGAGGGTTAATATCAGGAGGCTCTGTGATTTCACAGCACGTCTGGGGTCGAGCGGTGCTGGAACTTCATTTTGCGTAATAAGCTGCAGGTGTTAACAGTAGTTTGGCAGTATCTACAATACCTCCGTACGGACATTTACGCAGGCAGCTATAACCATCTTCTGTAGCAACTGTTCATAGGGAGAGAAAGAGAGAGAGATACAGAGATGTAAAATTACAGTAACACCGGATGGAAAGAATGGAGTTTTAATTAGAAATGTCTCGATGTCTTTCCTGAAGGACAGAAGGAAAAATATGGGCAGTTTGGAATGAACAGATATCAAGACATACAAGTAAAACAACATGAAAAGTAATGAAAAGAAAATGATTTCGGTTGATGCTGTGCTGCATTTCAATCTGCATCATCCTGAAATGATGAACATGCTGAAAAGAGAGATGCTGAAAAGAAACACAATCATAAAATGCACAGCTCAAAAGTAAAATATCCAGTAGGATATCATTAAAGCTAATGATTGCTTAAAGTTCAGTTACTTGAACTACATTGATAATGCGCTGGACATTACATATTCACTGAAAAGAACCATTTGTTTATGAATCAGATGTTAAATGTACCTGATTTACCAAAAAGAACCAGTTAGTAGGAATCATTTGTTTATGAATCTGACTACACTGGTTGTGCTGGATCATACTGATTCACTAAAAAGAATCAATTCATAAGAATAATTTGTTTTTGAATCAGTCTACACTACATAAAACACTCACCTCCTTATATGACCAGACACTTATCTATCTATCTATCTATCTATCTATCTATCTATCTATCTATCTATCTATCTATCTATCTATCTATCTATCTATCTATCTATCTATCTATCTATCTATCTATCTATCTATCTATCTATCTATCTATCTATCTATCTATCTATATACATATCTCGCCTGAGGGACTTTTAGAGCTTTAATAAGAAACAAAACAAGTTTAATTCAAACAGTGAATCTTTTAATTAATAATTAAAAAAGGTTTTGGTCATATGGCCCACACATAATCCTTTAAATTAATCATGATTACAAAACTGACCAAAATAATTGTGATTATAGTTATTTTTCCATAATCAGGAAGGCCAACTGAATGTTACTGATACACTAAAAACAACCACTTCATGAGATTAATTTCTTTATTTGCTTGGATTCAATAACCAATGTTATATTAGCTGATGCACTTTAGTGTTGAATATTTTAGTTTTGAATTGTTTCGTTATTGCATTCGTGAACTTACATTACTTACACATATATACACACACACACACACATTCATTTTCATTTTGCATTGAAAATATGTACCATGTTAAAACTGTGTGTTCTGGCTCTTTAAGAATTGCATCTGTTAAGTCTGACGGCAGTGCATTTTTACGAAGACAGCGGAGTTACACAGTTCTCTTAACCGCATCCGTGACCCTTGAAATTTTAGATTATATTTTGTTTATTTTTATTTGTTTATGTATCTCTGAGTGAAGATTAAAAGACAACATCTGACAAGAAACGGACTACAAAGATTTCTTTATTAGACACGGAGCGAGTAAGACTGAAACTGAAACCAGGATGCGCACTCACAGTAAGGCTACAAAGTGTTTTTTAATATTGTTATCTCAGCCAATATTCATAATTAAACTCAAACAGAAACAGGTGTATGGTTTTGAGCTCTATGTTGTTCAGAGCCAAGGCATTATTTAACACAGCATGCCCGTTCAGCAAAACACTAATGCCATTAAATGAACCTTAACCACAAACACAACAATTTAATTGACCACTGCGTATCTACAACCCCACACCGGAGCCACTTTCACCAGTCACACAGTCAACTGAACATATAATCCTACAGATCCTCTCCAGTGATTGGATTTGGCAGGGAGTTTTTCCAGGAGGAAATAAGGTCCATTTCACTGCACCTGACTGTGGCGGAGATGGAGGAGAGCTGGGAATGATAAAGCCACTTTAGGGAGCAGCACTGGCTCACGGTCAATAGAGCCATACAGCTGTATGCTCACAAACACAGCACACTGCCAAACACTCAACAACAGCATTGAAGAGAGAAAAGAGAAAGGGAGAGAGAGAGAGAGAGAGAGAGGAGAGAGAGAGAGAGAGAGAGAGAGAGAGAGAGAGAGAGAGAGAGAGAGAGAGAGAGAGAGAGAGAGAGTGAGAGAGAGAGAGAGGGAGAGGGAGAGGGAGAGAGAGAGAGAGAGATAGAGAGGGTCCTTTCATACAACCGGCGCAATAAGGCGCAAGATGTGTTTGGTGCGATTTGTTACTATTTTCAGACCAGCGCAACCCTAATTTTCACGTTTTGTGGCACGTTTAAATAGCAAATCCATTTGCACTCCTTTGTGGACACATGGGTGTGCTTGTCTATAAAGGAGGTGTGTTAGGGTGCATTGTTGGTATGTTGCTATTTTGAGAAAATAAAAAAGACAGCATTATTGACCAAGTAAAAGCTGGTCTAAAGTCTAGTGCAGAGTGCGTTAGTTATGCACCTATGCGGTCCGAACGCATACACAAATGTCTTTACATATGAGAAATATTAAAGGATTAAAATGTTACAAAATTATTATTTACTACATAAATATACAAAAAAAAAAAAAACACAACCTCCAAGCCTTCTTCATTTCCAGGGTCACGATTAGCATTTTTATAATGTTATTTTTTTATTATTTTTCTGCTATATTTCTATTTGTTTTAATAAAAACAAGTTCAGAATTGTCCGGCTGTCGGGTTTTGGAGAGTTTGCGTTACCATATGGGGCATAAGAATAGAATGTGTGTTTGGACATAACTCCGTTTTTTGACCACACTTCGTTATTATTGATCATTTATTAGTTTGCTGGAAATTAGAACTGAATTTAGAAATAGTTTTAAAACAAATCTTTGCGCTTAACAAATGAAATTAAATATGTAGGCTAATGGATGTCTTCAGTGGAGTGCGTACAACACCATTTCCTTATCCACAAAAGTAAAGGAGTAAAGAGTAAAAGTAAAGTAAAGAGAAAGTAAAGAGGCCAAATGGAGGAGGCTCATTCTTTATCCTCACTTAGATGGTCTGTTTAACTGTTTTCTTGCTAGTGAAGCATACAGTTTTTCCACTTACAAAGTCTGCCATGTAAATAGCAAATGCACCATGGCACGATGCAATTGACTCTTAAAGGAAAAAAAATAAAATAAAATAAAAATAAAAAAAGACAAGACTCTGGTTTAATGTACGTTATGCTCAAAACACACCCAGTACTCATTAAGAGAATAAGCACAACCCTGTTAGACTACGCGCCACAAAACATATTTTTCCGTCTTAACAATGGCAAAAGTGGATTGGTACAAGCCCTTAATACTTTTGCACCATGCGCTTTAGACTTTGTACCTCCATCGTTAAAATAGAGCCCAGAGAGTTTTGAATTTATTGCCATATCAGCAGTTTTTTAACATTTACTAGCATTTTAGAAGGATTGACATTTTAAAAAAGTCTCTCCAGATAAAAATCATTGTCTGATAACATTACAAATAGGGAATTCCCAAAGTATGTGTTTAACAGTTTGGCTTCTGTTGCAATATTGAGATTTTGGGGGAACTTCTCCTGGCCATGAGCGAGTATCATGTGTCTGATACGGCATCTTGTATAAACAACCTCATCATGTGTTGAGTTCAATCAAAAAAAGTTTAATTTTCTACTTTACTCCTCTGCTGGATTTCAAAATGTTTATGCACTGATCCAATACTGCTTGTCATTTGTTAAGAATATAGCAAAAGAGAAAGGGATCATAATGGGTTCTGCAGTAATACAGCAATGATATGACAAAAGTAGCAGTCTTTCTCCACTAACGACTTTCTAATAGAGTCTATCAAGGGATGTTACTGTAGCAGCGCATCTGCCAAAATGTGAAATACAAAAAAAAAAAAAGAAAATGCCCTAAATGTGACTTTGGACCACAAAACCACAAAGCATCATTTTGTTGATATTGTGATTATCATCTGAAATCTGAATAAAATCGCTTTCTATTGATGTTTTGTTTGTTAAGACAATAGTTGACAGAGACATCTGAAATCTGTGAGTTAAAAAAAAATCTAAATTGAGGAAAATCGCCTTTAAACGTGTTGAAATAATTCATATTACTAATCAAAATTGACTTTTAATACATTTATGGTATAAAATTGACAAAATATCCTCATAGAACATGATCTTTACCTAATATTCCAATAATTTCTGACATACAGTTAAAGAAAAATTTATAATTTCAGCCAAAATATAAATGTGAAAATTAAGAAAGTCAAGTGTCACAAATGATAGAATGATTAAATAACAGAAACAAAGATAGACAAAACATTACAAAATAACAGAAGAATGACAGACACAATAAAGTAACAGAAAGATACTTAATGTCAGGTACAGTAGAGTTAGGTAGAATGATAGACAGATGGGTAAAATGTTGTAGACAGATAAAAAGGTAAAATGACAGAACAACGGAATGTCAGAACAGATAGAATGGCAGACAGAATGACAGATAGATAGAAAAATAGGATAAGAAATGGTAAAATGATCGAATGACATGACAACAGACAGAACAAAAGAACTGAATAAAATGATAGATAAAGCAATGCTAGATCAACAGAATGACAGAAAGAAAGGGGGATTATTAAAAAAATAGGGAGAATGACAAAAAAAATATGGATAGAATGACAGAAGATGGAGCGAAAGAACATCAGAAAGACAAATAAAATGATAGAGCAATGCATATAAATGACAGATGAATGAGTAGAGTAATAAAACAATAGGTAAAGAACAGACTAAAAGATACGGGGAGAGAAAGAATGACATATAGTCAGACCATTTAGGTAACACTAAAGCTCTGAAGGCTAGGCTATGCTGAGAATACATCAGTGTTTGTCAGACAAAGCACTTTATGCCCCAATGCTTTCTGTGAGATGCTATTCTTATAATGGATGCATGGGAAAAGTGCTGATGGCTGTCAGAATCGTATAGATGTTAGTACTGATCATAGGGAAACATCTCGCAGTGCTGATAAAGCTATATACTGTACACTACAGGTCACTTGGGGTGCTGATAAAGCTAAATACACTACAGGTCACTCTAACAGTCACACAGCAGCTAATGTCTGAGTTAATCTCTATTAGACCAATTATGATTACACCTAATTTCAGTATACGTTCTGATAGGCAGCTTTTTTGACAATTTAATTGCAAAAAAGTATCTGATTGACATGGACTGTACTATAACAAAAAAGTCAGCATTCAAAGGTTTAGAGTAAGAGATTGGAGTTGTTTAAGAAATTAACACCTTCAGTAAGGATGCATTCAATTTGTCAAAATTGTCTACATTTTTTATTCCAATAAATGTTATTTTGAACATACTATTCATCAGAAAATCTTTTAAAAAGTTGTGTGTTTCCATGTAAAAATTAAACAATACACCTCTTTTATTTACTGAAAAGAAATGTTTCATTAGCACTAAATCTATGAAAAAGTGGCACAGAAATGTCATAATTTTCGTTACAGGAATAAAATATATTCTAAATTATATGAAGTAAAGAGTTCTACTAAGGTGCAACAAAATTTCACAATATTATTACTATATTTTATATACAAATGTATCTACTGTATCCTGTTTCTGTACATAAACAATTGTGGACTTTTAAAGCAAATAATAACTTTGGTAATACATATATGACAGCATAACAATATTTAATAACAAGAATCACAAACCCTTACTTAATAATGTAAAACCCAGATTTTATTTTGTAAAGTCACTTATCAAAATATTAAATCATTTATGATACAATCTTATGAAATGAAATACTTTAAATGTGATTTTGAATCACAGATTTATTCTTGGACTCTTTAAAGTTTTTTGAAATGTGTGTCCAGCTTGTACACTGTAAAAAAATATCAGCGATTTTAAGTAAAATAAATAAATAAATAAATAAACTGTAAAAATGCTACAGTAAAAATCTGTAACCCAATTAACCGCAAGTTTCCTTAATATACACAGTTAATAACTGCTTTCATGGAATTCCCAGTTTGATATTTCTCCTTTCTTTTTTCAAATGTTTTGTTGAAATTATCCAGCAGAATATAATTCCTTTTAGATTTATTCTCACTGCTTATGTACATTAGTTTAAGGTTACATTTAATGATGATAAATAATCTTTATTGCATCACTTTAGCTTTAAGTGTGTTTCCATGATGCTGTTTAGTAGTTGTGTGAATGACACGGAGGACTTTCTCATCCACACATGCTTTTGGTTGTGTTTTTGTCTGCTTAACAAAACTACATTGTATATATATCTTGTTACTTCAAAACATTAATGTAAATGAATGAAACACGGTACTTTACTGCAAAATTTGTACATTTCTCTTACATGCCTACTATATTTGTAATGCTAAAATTTTGGCTATCACACCTGACATTTTTTTACCGGAAATTTTATGGATCTCGTTACAGTGTATACACACTTGGATAAAAAAAGGCAATCAAATTGGACTGTTTCATAGTTCATAGAGCTGTTTGAGCAATATGCACCAAACAGTAACAGTGAAGAGTCTGTGGGTGTGCCATCTGAGACTAAGACGAGTGGAGAGACAACAAGAGCAGTTAATTACAGACACACAGTTAGTATAAACAAACACAAGCACCTGGCTGAACACTCCTGTCTGAATCCTTCAAACTCACGGAGCACACTGGCAATGCAGGAACACCAGCAATCTTAGCTTACAGATTCCAGCATATGAACCTGACATGAAATGAGCTGCCTGTAGTCATGGATCTGAGAGAAAACATTCCCCTGTCATCTCATACGAGCGCTGGAGAAATTCCACAGTGCTGCTTGACATAATCAAAAGAACAGAGGACGCGTGACACACATTTTCTCATTACAGCCTGCTAAATACAACCATCTCACTGATGTGTAAATGAGACTTCTGGAAAGGAAAGGAAACAAAGGTGACTTTGTGGACGCGTGTGGACCCAAGCATTTTTTTCTAGAGGAAAATGCCACTGATCTTCCAAAATTGAAGCGCATTTCCAATTTTAAAAACACAGAAAATGCAAGCTCAATACTTTGCCAAGCTGATGGCGTTCTAAAAAAATGTGACGCTTCCATTCACAAAAAACATGCTTGGCTCAAGAAAAAAAAATCCTTCAGAGAATACACATCCATCCATTTCATGAAAATAACTCATACTATACCTAGTTGTAAATACATTAAATATATGTTTTTTTTTGTCTTGTAATGTTTATCAATCAATTCTCCACAAGCTTGCTTTAATTTTTGTCAGATTCCATCTGGTACTAACATGCATTCAAATGTATTTCATGATCATTTTCTTATTTTGTCACATTCCTCTTCACTTTTGTAACCGTTTGAATAAATTCAACATCAGCCTTTACACTGCAAAGGCGTTATGATCAAAATGTATACTAATTTAGACCTCTCCAATTGTGTTTGAATTGAAATACCAAGTGTGATCCATATTGATATATTCTTTTGTTTTTTTTTTCAATAATCCAATAGACCAAGATGAACTTCATGTCTCAATACAGAAGAAACTGAATGAATAAGCTTCACTCAGAGAGATATTAGACCAATTCAAACCATGGTAACGCACAAGTAATTAGTTTGCAAGAATTTTCCTTTGATTTTCTTTGCCATGGAAGTGTAAATTCAGTGACTATAGTTAGCTTTTACAGAAATTCATTCATTCTCCTTCGGCTTAGTCCCTTATTTATCAGGGGTCGCCACAACGGAATGAACCGCCAACTATTCTGGCATAAGTTTTACACAGTGGATGCCCTTCCAGCTGCAATCCAGTACTGAGAAACACCTGAATATTCTCACATTCTTACACACACACACACACACACACACACGCACGCACGCACGCACGCACGCACGCACGCACGCACTACAGCCAATTTAGTTAATCCAATTCACTTACAGTGCATGTCTCTGGACTGTGGGGGACAGCGAAGCACACGTAGGAAACCCACGTGAACACAGGGAGAACATGCAAACTTCACACAGAAACGCCAACTGGCCCAGCCAGCACTCGAACCAGCAACCTTCTTGTTGTGAGGCGACAATGCTAACTGTTCAGTTCAATTCAAGTTTATTTGTATAGCATTTTTCATGATAATTATTGTTCCAAACCAGCTTTACAAAAGATGCACATTATCATTAAAATCAATCTGTTTCAGTATTCATTATTCAGTATTTCTTTCTAAAAGCGCTACCAGATTCATTTCCCAACTCAAATGAAAGAGATCCTGAGCGAAAGTGATATATTTTTAATTTAGCTGTACACGTTTAGAACCAGTATTCAAATAGGACAATTGATCACTAAATCTATTAGATTAATGCTATACAGGTAGCAAAACACAATTTGGTGTCATTGGGACAAAGCTGCTTGCTCTTATCGCATGCTCTCATGTGTAAAAACACTAGAAAAGACCCAATCCATAATAAATTGGCAACTTTAAAAGCTCACAATCAACATGTTCAGTGAGATCAATAGCTTTTTAAAGCCACAGCTACTCTGATGCAGATTAGTACAGACCATGGTCATTATTGGTCACTTTAAAACATTTAAAAATCAGGGTTTACTCTAGCCAAAGTCCCTATAAGACGCATCATTTCACTTGGTGGCAATCTTTGAAGTGCCTCTCAGGCAAGCTCCTATTTCGTTAAGTGGGCAAACATCAAATTCTCCAAAACGGTTTGCCAATCTTACGATTCAATTTGGAATCACCAATGAAATTAAACAACATGTGACTCATACATTTTGCTTGTAAATGTTCAAATAATGACAAAAAATAAAAATTCTAATGCGCATTTACACTTAAAGGGAACTAATTCATTACACCAACCTTCTATCTGGACAGCGTGATCAGACCTCGTCCTTTCAATCAAACCACCACTACTAACTACCATAAGAATCAATAACTTAAGTGGTACAAAATTTCATCCTCAGAGCTAATTTGTTACAGTAAATTTTCTTCCAAAATGACAGCAACCTCTTTGTCTCATGTCTGTGAGATTCCAGTGTGTTTGCTAACCACAGATGGTTCATAATAATGAAGCTGCAGAAACTGTCTCCCTCCTACAAAGAATCATCAGTCTATATTTATCTGTTGAGGAATACCCTGCATCCGTATTGACTATATGAGTGACGTGTCTTTGCATTCTATAGTCTTTGATCTAGCTTTTTTTTTTAAACAACATCAAAAAACAAATCAAGTAGTTCCAGGAGTAATTCCAGGCAGGTCTTGATCACATTACAGTTCTATATCACTATGCCGAGCCATTTCAGTTACTCCACAGCCTACAACAGCCAAAAATACCTCAACATTAGCTATGTTTCCATCCAAAAATGCAAATTAACTTTATGCGCAAAACTCAAAAAAAAATGTGCGAATAAAGCAGCGTTTCCATCCAACGAGTCAAAGCAAACAAACTTGTCACTTCCTGAATATCTGGTGCCAAATATCAAAAGTAAAAACTGAATTTGCTGCAGTAAGAGAAGCTGCGTGAATCTTTTCTTCATTTAATAAATGACTTGCAACTCAAAAGACAATCCTACCACGCAGTGAATGTGTGGTGGCGTTTGAAGGTGTGATACGGGGAGTACATACGCTCTTGATTCTGGAGGTAATTAATAATATACTAACACTGAGATGGTTAAGGCATTTTAAAACAATATTTCAGATGTTTTACAATGTGCTCAGCCTGTTAGTTTGTTTATTCACACACATTTTTATCACCACATGATCTCTTATAACAAAATCACATGACCTTTTTTTAATGCGCATACTGGAATTTGTTCGGTAAAAGTCTTTCCATTGTAGTTTATGCGCATCTTTTCTTATTGTATAAAAAGTTAATCCTACTCAGTTATAGACATACGATTTTTTATGCACATATCCAAAATGTGCATAAAATAGGTGAAAGGACACGTAGTTATAGACACTCTCTAGCCCAGCATTAGTTTGCCATCAATGGCTCAAGCCTCCATTACTTTTAGCTTTGGATAAGTTGCTAGAGAAACTAACCATACACACAATTTCTACGATACAATTGAATGCAATAATGACTGAAATGAAACTCTTGAGCCTTAAATTCGGTTCTGTTGTTTTACAGCAAGGGGGAAATCATTTTTTACACTGGTTCCTTTCCAGTATCGGATGACGACTAATTTCACTGTCAAATTAAACTGCTTGAATGTAAACCTACATTTACTTCTTTCATTGCAAACGTGAGCTAATAAATATCTGTTCTCTAAAATGACCTTGGAGAGTCCAGCTCTTGGCTCTGACCACAGAAACATGAGTGTCTATAATCCTCTGGCCATATCAGTTCAGTTTGTGAGGATAAGTGTGGCAGGAGGGAGTGACTGGTTGGTAAAATGAAAATGCTGATGCCAGAAAGCCCAGTGGTAATACGACAGGCCGCTCAGCAGCAATGGGCTATTGTGAATGATAAATAAAGTCACCATGTGCTAAACAAGCTTATTGTTAGGGCATCTGTGCAGTGATTCGACTAGGAATTACTTTACATCTACATATGAAAGTCTAGAATTTTTGATCATGCATGAAATCACGGAAGCAGAAAATTATGATTACATTAAGCTTAAGGGTTAGATTAAATGTATTATTATATTATAAAAACAACTATGTTTTGATACATATTGACAATCCTTTAATCCAAATACAGTTTTGGATGAAAAAAAATACAATAGATACAATATGATGCAAACTCAAAGTGTTGTTTGCTTGCCTTTTATACTTTCTGTATTTTTTTAACATTATGAGGCTTGTCGCACTGACGTTTACGACCCATAAAACATCAGCTACACAATGCCTCGTGTCTCACCATGTTCTCAGATTTTCAACACATCACAATTAAAAACAGATTAAACAAGTTACACAATACTCTTCAGGAGAGAATGCTGAAAATTCATAATGAAAAAATATAAATCCCTTTTTTTCCAGTATAAGTTTTAAGTGAGGTTTTTTGTGGTTAGGATTTCCTAAGGAAAATCTCTTTCAGTTGATGTCACAGGGAACAAGAGCAAGCATTGACATTTGAATTTTTGATCATGTGAAATTTGATCACATGATATTGATAGGTTGCATTTTTGAGTACTGGTATAACCAACCAAAACAATGAGTGCATTAAATCAGTCACTTTAAACCACCAACCTTTAGCATCTGGTAACAACCTGCAAAATATTACAAATTACATGCAAATACCAAAACAGGACGAACATGTATATTAAAATATAGGTTTGGCAAGTCAAATGTAAAATGTTTTGAGAAAGGAAAGCGGTATGTGTACTGGCCTAAATGCGTTTCATTCCATGTACAGTGCATCTGGAAAGTATTAATAGCGCTTGACTTTTTCCATTTTTTTCTATTACAGCCTTATTCCAAAATGAATTAAATTCATTTATTTCCTCAAAATTCTATACACAATACCCCATAATGACAATGTGAAAGAAAAGATTTTTTTGAAACTGTTGCAAAGTTATTAAAAAAAAAAAAAAAAAAAAAAAAAAAAAAAAAATCACATGTACATAAGTACTCACAGCCTTTGCCGTAAAGCTCTAAATTGAGCTCAGGTACATTCTGTTTCCACTGATCATTCTTGAGATGTTTCAGCAGCTTAATTGGAGTTCACCTGTGGTAAATTCAGTTGATTGGACATGATTTGAAAAAGCATACACCTGTCTATATAAGGTCCCAGGGTTGACAGTGCATGTCAAAGCACAAACCAAGCATGAAGACAAAGGAATTGTCTGTACACCTCAGAGACAGGATTGTCTCAAGGCACAAGGCTGGGGAAGGTTACAGAAAAATTTCTGCTGCTCTGAAAGGTCCAATGAGCAAAGTGGCATCCATCATCTGTAAATGAAAGATGTTTGGAACTACCAGGACTCTTCCTAGAGCTGGCCGGCTATCTAAGCTGAGGGATCGGAAAGAAAGGCCTTAGTCAGGGGGGTGATCAATAACCCGATGGTCACTCTGTCTGAGCTCAAGCGTTCTTCTGTGGAGAGAGGAGAACCTTACAGAAGGACAACCATCTGTGCAGCAATCCACCAATCAGGCCTGTATGGTAGAATGACCAGACGGAAGACACTCCCCACCTGGAATTTGCCAAAAGGCATCTGAACAACTCTCAGACTATAAGAAACCAAATTCTCTGGTCTGATGAGACTAAAATTAAAGTTTTTGGAGTGAATGTCAGGCGTTATCTTTGGAGAAAACCAGGCACTGCTCATCACTAGGCTAATATCATCCCTACAGTGAAGCATGGTGGTGGCGGCATCATGCTGTGGGGATGTTTTTCAGCAGCAGGAACTGGAAGACTAGTCAGGATAGAGGGAAAGATAAATGCAGCAATGTACAGAGACATCCTGAATGAAATCCTGCTTCAGAGTGCTCATGACCTCGGACTGGGGCGACAGTTCATCTTCCAGCAGGACAATGACCCAAAGTACACCGCCAAAATATCAGTGGAGTGGCTTTACAACAACTTGGTGAATGTCCTTGAGTGGCCCAGCCAGAGGCCCGACCTAAATCCTATTGAACATCTCTAGAGAGATCTGAAAATGGTTGTACACTGTCACTTCCCATTCAACCCCATAGAGCTTGAAAGGTACTGCAAAGTGGAATGGGAAAACATTTCCATAGACAGGTGTGCCAAGCTTGTGGGATCATATTCAAAAAGACTTGAGGCTGTAATTCCTGCCAAAGGTGCATAAACAAAGTATTGATCAAAGGTGTGAATACTTATGTACATGTGATTTTTCAGTTTTTTTTTTTTTTTTTAATAAATTCCAATTTTTTTTCACATTGTCATTATGGGGTATTGTGCGTAGAATTTTGAGGAAATAAATGAATTTAATCCATTTTGAAAAAGGCCTGTAACATAAAAAAACGTGGAAAAAGTGAAGCAATATGAATACTTTCCGGATGCACTGTACATTTTGGTTTTAAAGTCTGACTTTTGTTGAGTGCATGTTCTGCTCAGTGACAAACTTAAGTGCTTGCAAATTCTAAACTACATCATAAACTACAGTATAAACGCAGATATGATGCAAGAATGAGACTCATTTAGTAGCAAAAGAGAGCATAATTCAAGTTATCAATGTTTCTGCAGGATTCATAGTCAAATTGAAGACTTTAAGACACTTTTAAGACCATTAAGAATGAAATTTTAGACTTCTCCAGGATTAATGATTTTTTCTATCATCATGAGGAATTGTTTAATTGTTTTTAGTTTTTTTTTTTCCCGATTAGGCAATTTAATTTGGGAAATTTGCTGTAAAAATGTTTAACAGCTGTTGTGAATTGTATCTCTTTGCAATATAAAACTAAAATATAAAAAATAAGGTTTTAAAGAGATGTATTGTTGGTCATTGGATGGATTTCGACCCAAATTGACTAGCTTTACTAGCACAAAACAAAATTAAGGCCGGTTTAAAATTACTTAAATTCACTGAAATATTGTGTTGTATGTCTTAAGACCTTTTAGGGCCTAAAATTTAGATTTTGAAATTTAAGACTTTAAGACCACGCAGTTATAAAAACTTTATTACAACTGAAGTCAACATATTTTTCCTTAAAGCCTTTACATTCAAAAATTACTGATTTAAATTGCAAAGACCACCATTTAAATGGTTTCCTTGATAAAATAAATGATTTTGTGGGAATATGAGATTTTAAAACTTTTTAAAGTGCGACTATTATAGATTTTTAAAAGTTACCTTTCATGCAGCTCTAAGCAAATGAAAACATCCAACAGTTCTAATTCAGAAAGTGCATCAAGTAAATATTACCATTAAAAATAATAAAAGCACTGTGTAAATATTGGTGCATTTGAAATATCAAAGTCATTGAAACAAGTTGCTTTTTGAATGCATATTTTGACGTTTTGTTCTGATGCACGAGTGAAACATTACCTGCCCAGTTGTTGGAAAAAACTGAACCTATCATATTGTGAAGATCGTACAGGGCTAATCATTGCAGTCACCATTGGGTCAATTAAAGAGCCCATATTATACATGAAATAGGGTCATATTTAGGTTGTAAGGGTCTCCAACAACAGTCTAATATGCATGCAAGGTCATAAAACACTTTGATGGTCTTATAATCTGCATTTATTTTTACCTAATTATCCCAACGACTCCCATATGAATCGTTCAGCGATTCATTTGTTCCCAACCCCCTCCTCAGCGCGAAGCTAATCTGCGCTGATTGGACCGATGACAGCCTGCTGCGATTGGTCGACAGTGACAGGCTTCAGCACGAGACAGAGTGAAATGCCCAGCTGGTAATCAACTATATAAAAGTAGTCACAGTGCACACGCGCTTCATAGTGTAAGGCTTTTTTCACACACACACACACAACCCTCCTCAGAAGAACTGGGGAGATCGACGCGAGTCTCTCTCTCTCCCTCTCCCTCTCTCTCTCTCACACACACACACACAACGCTCCTCAGAAGAACTAGGGAAAGCGACGCGAGTCTCTCTCTCTCTCTCTCACACACACACACACACACACACACACACACACACGCACGCACGCACGCACAACGCTCCTCAGAAAAACTAGGGAAAGCGACGCGAGTCTCTCTCTCTCTCTCTCTCTCTCACACACACAACGCTCCTCAGAAGAACTAGGGAAAGCGACGCGAGTCTCTCTCTCTCTCTCTCTCTCTCTCTCTCACACACACACACACACACACACACACACACACACACACACACACACACACACACACACACACACACACACACACACACACACACACACACACACACACACACACACACACACACACAACGCTCCTCAGAAGAACTAGGGAAAGTGACACGAGTCTCCTGTCTCCTAGCTTACGATCGATCGCCATAGCAACGACAAACGGCAGTGGAACGCGAGCTCACAAAAGCCTTTAACGTTAAATCCGTAAACAAAGCGGCACGCGTCGCGTTTTTAACGTGGCTTACATGTGATAAGAGAATATAAAGAGTAACCGCGTGTACTGTACCAGGTTAACAACTCATCTTTGGGTAGAGACTGTCAATATTATCCATCTGAGCACAGCGTGACTTCATTCGACCGGCGGCGTCTGTGTGTGTGTGTCTAGTGTTTTTTCTGTGTTAGTGGGCGGGGCCGCAGGTTTCAAATCTCCCTGGTTTGCGCGCGTAACTACTGGCGAGGCTTGTGTTTCGTGGCTGCGTCATCGCGAAACACCTAATGACTCGTTATCAAGACGACTCGTTTGAAGCACTATGAGTCGACTCTTTTATAGATGAATCAATAGTTTTAAACACTGTACACTTACAGATTTAAGCCTTAGCTGGATATTTCACTTCACTTAGAGCTGTGTTACACACTACATGGAAGGGCATTTTCAAAAACCCATAATATGGGCTCTTAAAAATAAAAATAAATGCATATTAAAGGACAACGAAAACCAAAATATAAATATATTCCATAATTGGGGCACTTTGAATGAAATTTACAACCCCAAACTTCTGAATGGTTATATATAATATACTTTTTTCCTGTGCATAAGTGTGTGTTTATGCATTTTGGCAGTGTGTTTTACCTCTGCTAATCCTTTGTTTCTCTCCGCTCAGGATTCCTGGAGTGTCAATCACACTGATGCTCTCCAGAACCGGGTTGGGAAGCTGGGCACACACAAACCTGAGAGCCAAACAAAACAAACCACAGTCACACTCAAGGACTCCGCAGTCTCCCCAGCACACTATTGACATTTGACTTTCATCACAGTTTATACTTCTCCACTTTATTTCTGATTTAAGCAACCTTTGTCCTTTTTGTGAATTAACTGATTCACCACTGCTAAAATGAAGTACTATATAAAAAAATAAATGTGAATTTGCTCTTAATTTTGCAACTTAGCAGGGCACAGAATGCCATAAAACATTATTTGTTTGACCAAGCTGGACACAAAAGAACATAAAAAGCAAGACTTTACATTTTTATAGTCTGAGTAGAAAAAGTCTGCTCTGAGATGTTTTAAAAGCAGCCTAGTGTGCTAACATTTTGAGGATTAGCTTTGAAGCCCAGAAAAAGCGTGTCATGTTTTGGAGTGAATTGCTAAGAACCTCGGGCTGGGGTAACTTTTTCCTAACATTATTTACTCTGCTTTTGACAGTTCCTTTTATAACATTTTAGACACAAACAATAAAAAAGCAAGGGAGAGAACAGTCTAGCATGTTCATTTACTGAACATCTGGGAATTCTAGTACAAAACATGTACTATAAGTCATCTAAGCCAACGCTTGAGTCAAATGTGACTGATTTAACATGAGGGTTGCATACAGTTGATGTCAGAATTATTAGCTCTCCTGTTTATTTTTTCCCCAATTTCTGTTTAAAAAAAGAGATTTCTTTCAACACATTTCTAAACATAAAAGTTTTAATAACTCATTTCTAATAACTCATTTACTTTATCTTCCATGATGACAGTAAATAATATTTTACTAGATACTTTTCAAGATACTAGTATTCAGCTTAGTGACATTTAAAGGCTTAACTAGGTTAATTAGGTTAACTAGGGTAATTAGGCAAGTTACTGTTTAACGATAGTTTGTTCTAATAATAATAATTCCTTACTTTTATATAGCTCTTTTCTGGGCACTCAAAGTGCTTTACACATAGGGGGAAATCTCCTCATCCACCACCAGTGCAGCATCCACCACCATATTTTGCGCCAGACTGCACACCACACACCAGCTGATTGGTGGAGAGGAGACAGAGTGATAAAGCCAATTATGATATGGGGAGGGTTTGGAGGCCAAGATGGACAGAGGCCTGTGGGCAGATTTGGCCAGGATGTCGGGGTTAAACCCGATAGATGACCACATAGAGTCAGGACCTCGGTCTCATCAAAAAGATGGCACTCATTGAGCAGTATAGAGTCCCAGTCACAATATTGGGGCATTAGGACCCACACAGACCGCAAGTTGGGCGCTCCCTGCTGGCCTCATAACACCATTTCCGGCAGCAACCTAGCTTTCTCATGTGGTCTCCCATCCAGGTTTTAACCGGGCGCAGCCCTGCTTAGCTTCATTGGGCGACCATGTGAGAGTTGCAGAGAGCTAGCTGCCGGCTGTAGACTACAGATAAAAATATGTAGCTTAAAGGGGCCAATAATTTCGATCTTAAAATGGTTTTTAAAATTTTTAAACAGTTTTTATTATACCCGAAATAAAACAAATAAGAGTTTCTCCAGAAGAAAAAATATTATAGGAAATACTGTGAAAAATTCCTTGCTCTGTTGAACATCATTTGGGAAATATTCAAAAAAGAAAGAAAAAATTAAAGAATAAAAAATTATTCTGACTTCAACTGTACTTTGTTATATTCTGATGGTCCCTGTTATATATAGTGTTGACTCCAAGAAAATTACATGTTAAATACCCCCAATTTAAAGCATTAGCAGACTGTAGGAGACAGCAGGTTAATGTTGGTAGACAGTCTACTAAAAGGGTCTGATAAACTTCAAACTAAATCAAGAATGAAGTGGTGAGGCATCATTTCAACAAAATCAGGCCAAAACAAAGTTCATTTAGGGTTCGTTTAAGTAGCTCATAAAAGCTTTCCAAAGCAAACTTCCTGGAAAAGGTTGCTGCAGCTGGTAAAATTTGCTAGCAGTATAAAACTGTTCAGATATTTCAAACTTATTTTTACCCCTAGATGAAAAAGAAAAAAGAAATCTAAATCTAAATAGATACACTCACCCTCAATAAATAAATAAATAAATAAATACCCAATTCTTGTTATTAACAAACCATAAACTATGACTTCAGCCTCAAACTCCCAATTTGCTGCTTATTAATAGTTAAGGTAGTAGTTGGGTTTAGATGTTATGCAAGGTTAGGGATGCAGAAAAACAATGCATAAACAAACAGCTAATATCTGAAAAATATGCAAATAATAAGCCACTAATTATATAAAATAAATAAATATTTTTTTCTTCCATAGCGCTCTCTCAAATAAAAAAGCACCTTTATATTTATTGCCGATATGTTTATGTACCTATACAAACCCTGAGGGCGTAAACAATGTACAAAAGTGTACCTTTTTGATAAGGTACTGTGACAATGACAGCATTTGGACCTTTTTTTTTGCGACAGTAGCCATGTTTCCATTCACCTAATTTTATGCGCATTTTGGATGTGCACATTAAAAAATGGTTGATGCAAATGCTAAAGTGTGCATAAAATTTGAAAATGCGTATAAAAAAACTGAGTAGGATAAACTTTTTATTCGATAAGAAAAGATGCGCGTAAACTATGATGGAAACAATTTTACCGAACAAATTCCAGTATGCGTATTAAAAAAAAAAGGTCATGTGATTTTGTTATAAGAGATCATGTGATGATAAAAATGTGTGAATGGACAAATCAGCAGGCTGAGCACAATGGAAAACATCTAAACTGTTGTTTTGGTCATTTTAAAATGCCTTAATCCTTTCAGTATTAGTGTTATTATATTATTATTTACCTCCAGAATCAAGAACGCCTGTGCTCCGCGTCTCTAAATAAAAACCTAAATATTAAAGACATTAAATAGACACACTCCCTCTCAATAAATAAACAAATACACAATTCTTGCTATTAACAAACCATAAACTATGACTTCTGCTTCAATTTGCTCCCAATTTGCTGCTTATTAATAATTAAGGTAGTAGTTAAATTTAGATGTTAGGCAAGGTTAGGGATGCAGAAAACCATTATGCATAAATAAACAGCTAATATCTGAAAAATATGCAGATAAGCCACTAATTATTGGTGAGAAATGGTCCTTAAACTCCTTAAACTTAATGCCAATAAAAGTATTTTTTCCTCCAAGCATGAACGTCAATGGTTACCGATTTCCAACATTCCTCTGAATATCTTCTGCTGTTCAACAGAAAAATGAAACTCATAAATGTTTGAAAGCACTTGAGGGTGAGTAAATGAGTCATTTTAAATAGTTTGGATGAATTTTCCTTTAATGATTCCTAGTTGACATGCAGTTGCATAGTTACTCACAGTCAAAAGAAAGTCTGAAGGGGCCATTACCTCAACACTGATCTAAGCGCAAAATAACCACATCGGTAGTTATTTTGCTTGCATTATCAATTTGATGTGTAATTCTCTGTAGCAGTTAACACCGTGCACACTGAGCTGTGCTATTTGTGCATTTATAAATGATATACATATCTAAAAATACATCTGGAAAACCAGGGCAGTAGTCTCAAGCATTTCCAATTACATAAACCCATAGCCAAAGAGGGTGCATGACATATAATATCTCATGTTTACTTTCTCCCTGTACAAAACTGTGGAGGAAAAAAATGCATTCATTGCAAAACATCTTAAATTAATTGTGTACTTCTCCCATAAAGGGTTACATTTCCTTTTACTTTAAAGTCATACAGGTTTGGAACGGCATAAGGGTGAGTAAATTATGAAAGCCCATTCATTTCTCAGTGACTTATCATTTTACTGTTTGTTGTTGTTGTTTTTCTAAACCATTTTAGGTTTTTAAGAGTCATTAAAAATCCAAAAAAAAAACTTTATTTGACTTAAATTAAAAATAAATAACTATTTTCTTCCAAATATCTCTCTTAAATAAAAAATAGCAATATAGCAATGAACTCATATATGCCCAGTTTATGCACTAATACACACTCTTAGGAATTAAACAAGGTACTGTCCCAATGACAGCATTTGGACCTTTTTTTGTGACAATCTCAACCAAAAAAAAAAAGAACAAACCCAGAATAAAATACCAATACAACTGAATAAAGCACGCTTCATATACAAATGATTTTGACAACAAGTGCATGGTTGGACCATTATACTAATATTAAAGGGACACGAAACACCAAGACATATTTTTTGATATGTTGACAGTCATATATATGTTCCACGTTGCTATTAACATTTATTAGGACACATACTGTATATTTCACTAAAAGGTGAAAATTGGTTGTTTTTGCACACATTCGTTCTTCCAGTTTAAAAAGACATTTTTATTTCAGATCACTGTGTAAATTCCAGCATGGAGATTTGCTGTCTGTACTAACCAGTACAAAGTGACGTCATTGAGTTTTCAGCACATCTGTTCATTAATTCATGAGAAAGACCAATTCATGGTTCTAAACAATAAGCGTGCTCTATTGTAAACGAGATGCAACTTCATTAATATACCTGAAAGCTTTGAATACACTTTTTTTTTTTTTTTTAACTTGTTACAGTGTTCAGAGAGACGCCACGTTGTGTTGCCAACTGTAATTCAAACTAGTAGCAGAAGAATTGTTCTGAGACAGTGTTGGGTTGTCAGTGTTGCATTTATAAATGTGGCTCAACAAAAATTTTGTTTCCATTTCCCCGCGATGAGAGCACAGCTCGCGAGTGGACCCAAGCAGTTGGATTAGTGGTCTGCTAACACGCGACAAAAATATGTTTGTAAGAAACATTTTTTTACCCAAGAGATTTTCGAATCTGGAAATGGTGAAATCCGGATTTGTCACTCGTCTTCTTTATAAAAAAAAGACGTGGTTCCAGTTTGTGTTGACTTTGTTGTCTCCACAGATTTGGTAAGTGTGTGATCAGTGTTCATTGTCTAGATTTCTCAAGATGGCAAAGTTAGTTAGTATCGTCAGCAGTACTATTTCAGTTTTTAAAGACATACCTCAGTCAAAACCATTGACTGAAAATCCTCCACTTCCACACAGCTCTCAGATCTGGTGTAAATGCTGCTCTCCGAATCACTGCATCTCCCCTGCATGTGTTTGTGTTGCCGCTGTGAAAATCAGCTGAGGTGCACGTAATGAAACTCCCCATTTTCATGCAAACCCTTCCCTCTTTTACCACTCGACACTCCTAAACAAAGCTGGACTCACCCATTTTCCTGATTTTTTTCAAAGAAGAGGTGTTTAAACACCCTGCTGAGAGAGAGGGGGTTTCATGGCTCTTTAAAAACGTGTCATCTCGAAATGTTCCATTTAATAGAAGTACAAACAATCTGGTGCCATCAGTTTAAAAATTAAGAACACTGCTTCAACCGTGAGGTCTGATTTCACAGATTTGACTCAGTTTGAACTTTAAAGTGTCAGTCGCTACTCTTCTGACAGAATTGCATAACTACTTAAGTGTGCAGACTCTGCGATTGCAAAAGTCTAAAAAGACTATTTTTCTCAACAGTTTCTGCTGATTTGCACAAGCACTACAGCCTGCCAAACCCTCAGACTACTACGTGCAGCACAGACCATCTGCAAAAATAATCACATGCATGTGATTGCATCCTCAGGGACACTTATTTTATTGTTGCATTTAAGTTTACTGCCATATCAGCTTCACTGGCTCTTTAAAAAAAGACTGTCATTCATCATAGACCCACTTTTGTGGTGTAATATTCAGACTGGCTCTTTAATACACTGGTGAGCTTGATGGGATGATAGCATTTTATTTGTCGTGTGACCGGAGGTCAGTGGATCAGACTGCATGAGGAAACTCAATCAAGAGGAGGAATGTTCCCCCTGTGATGTCATCATGAGTCAGGAGGGCCATGTTACATTTGGCAACCTCAGCTCTAAATGTGTTACTCCAAAGTGTGTTGACTTCAATAAACACAAGAACTGAAGTAAAACGGTTTCTATTATTGTTTTAATCTCACCTGTTAAGGAAGGCATTGCCAAAGGCGTTGAGTTTCCGAAAGGGTTTTTTGGGATCCACTACCAGTGCGTTTCCTGGTATTAGTCCCTCCATAGAGCCATGCATCACTGCTATGAAGGAGTCTGTCGTGGGTTCTGGACCAATCCGCATTCCAGGAAAATCTTGCTCCAGAAGATATCTATAAAAAAAAAAAGATGATGCAGCATTTAGATTATATCACTTGAGAATAGAGTCTTTGTTAATTTGAGAATTTTTGGTTATTCGAATTCCTTTTACCTTAAATATATTATGACAAACTGTTATAGATAAGATGCCTTTATGATATTTACATGATCCTTAGCATGACATTTACAAGCCATTTTACATTGTACATTGAGAGCATGTTAAATACAAGCAAAGTATACTTTCAAATAACTCCAAGTGAAATGTCAAATAATTGAGAAATAATGATCTATATATATATATATTTAGCGAAACATACATTAATTAGGGCTACACAATTTGTTGTTTCGTTTGTTGTTTTGTTAAGCTGATCTCTCTCTTTTGTATGTTGTGGTGCTGTATTTATACCATCGTAATCTGGTAGTGTTTGCTTTGCTTTGGCTTTTTCGGGGTTAATTATTGTGATCTCCCAATTGCAACAGAGAAATACTGGGAAATCTCTGTAGACTGATGGCAATATGGCAATTTATCATCACTGGTGGGACACTAAGGCACTCGGCCTGTGGGCTCAAGCCAATGCACGCCTCCCACCAGTGCGGGTACACAGCCATATCGCACTGCTACTTGTGTGATTTTGCTCATTTATGATCCATGCAGATACACTTCAATCTAAAATGATACATTTTGCAAATACAGATATTAATTAATCTGGTGAAATCGTATTCATATCACAATATATATCACAAAATAATGGAATGTTAGAAAATCTATGTAACAAAGATAAAGCATAACTCACTCTGATATGTACTGTTTGTTTGTAAACCACTGTCATGCCAAATGACATTTCAGTCATCTGTAAATCTAGTCAATCTTTTTCCATTGGATAAAAATGCATTTTGCTCCAAAAAAAAAAGGATTAGACTTCAAAAATTGAATTTTTTCATGTGATAATGTGAAAGAAAGTGATAAATGTCTGTGAAACAGCATGTTTTTGACTTGTCTGACATTTCTTTTGCCCACGACATAAGCCCACAAGTCATAACATAACATGTCACAGTGACAGTCATAACAAAGACAAAAATATTCTGAACCCAGCATTCATTTATTACCATGATTAAACTGATCAAATAAAAAGGGCTCAGACGTTTGCACGACAATAATGATGTCCTCATTTAAAACCACATACGTTCTAATGATTCAGATGATTTCTACTACTGTTAAAAAAAACACTGCTAAGATCATGTTCTGATGGAGTATGTGAGTTTGCTAAGGTAATGTTTACTCTTCTCAGCATTCAGATAGATCCTGCTGTGCACATGTGAGGCATGGAGACTGTTTGCAATACACAGCATGTTAAAATGACAGTCTGAGTAGCTACAGGACACTTGGCTTCAACTGAGAAGTTACTAGCTGCTGTTTATACTAACACAAGAGTGTAAATGGAACATTGGCATCATTTATGGTAGGGATGTTTTCCCATTGCCAATAGATTTAATACTGAGGAAGTTCATAAGCACTTTTAATGTTATTATCATTCTGATAAAATCAATAAATAAAAGCAAAACAAATCTGATCTGTCACCAACTCATGATAAACACCGTTACTCTGAAGTTTAGAATCGGTATTAATATTTGAATGTAATAATTTTACAAAAAAATGATGTGAAATATTAAAGCCACTAAATTAAAGTGAGGTAAAAAATACTAAAGTTAGCATGAGCAATTCCATGTAAATGTTAACCTAGCCATGAAAAAAAAATAAGCTTTCACCAAAATAGCTTTCAAAAAAAAAAAAAACTTTAAAAATACTCAAAAGTGTCCCTGTCAAGGTTTTCAAATAATTACTTGGTTTCCGCTACATTCATTCTTCCATGGCGGGGCGCCACACCAAAATTTATCCCACCACGGCTACATTACAGCTTCTACAGACTCAAAACATTAATTCATTTTTTAAATAGCGGGTTATAATCACGCCAAAACGTTTTCGAAAGGTAAGTGAATTATAAAAGCATAAACTTTTCTGTAATCATAGTACTGATGAACACAGTACATAGTAAGGATGAACACAGTTTCCATAATTATATTTATTTATAGATAAAGGTCTAGGGCTCGGCATACAATGACTTTATCTTGCTGGAGTGTTTAAATTTACTTCAGAACACATCAATGCCGCTCTGTAGGTCTATTGGAGACATTCATAAATATTCCTAGCAAATCTAATAATTGTTGGAGACATACTTGTTACATAAATGCACTAAATCGCACTTCATCAGCGTGTATTTGAGAGCGCACAAGAAAATCTGCACTTGAGCAGTGTGTATTTGAGGGCGCGCAAGAAGTTGTGCACGAACAGAGGAAATCGGCGCTCAAGCACAGATATTCACATGCTCGTATTACATGAATGCGATATCGACTTGTAATACTACGCTCATGACATTTGTCAATGAAATAACGTCACAGGTAGTTGGTAGATCTGTGTAAAAGGTCCAACAGAGTCGGCCGCCACAACTGGAAAAATCCTATAGGAAACACTGAATTATATTTGATTTACCAAAGTCACACAAGCGACAATTTCACATCGGTTACATCCATAATGGAGAGGCGTCACATCATCAACAAAACTTCCCTCATAAATGCAAAAATGTAAAATAAAATCAAAATCAATATTTTTTGTTCTATAGAGAGCCAACTCTTATCCTTTTGATTAGCATGGAAAGCTAGCGTGGATGAAGAGTGAGTGAACAAGACAGTGGGACTGAGGCAGCAGGGGGCATGAACGCAAGATCACCTAGAAAAAATCATGCAGGCAGACTTCCAGCGCATCCGATTTCTCATCCAAACTTTGTTCAATACACTACCAAGTCCAGCCAACCTTCACGTGTGGGGCAAGCAAAGCATGTCCAGCATGCCAGATCATTACAACACCTATTGAGCAGCTGCCCAAAGGCCTTGGCGGAAGAGTGTTGCTTTTATTGATACCGCACATCGAATGGAAAGAAATTTTTTTTTTCCGCATTTCATGATGTGTGTGTGTGTGCGCGGTCCTTTACTGACAGCCACGTGTGTGGATCTGGTCACAAAATGCGGCGAAAAGTCGTACATGACGGTAACTGTTTGATTGCGCTGTTTACTTCAATAATGCCACTAATATATGCATACTCCACATCTTAATTCCATTTCTGTTTAGATGAATTATGACTTATGACTTAAAGGTCACCTTTGGTAAAAAATCTACTTTTCAATCTGTTTGGACAGACATATGTGCATGTATGGTGTATAGATTGTCATATTGGGGTGATATAAACACACCCAGTGCTTTTTTTTTTTCAATTTAACAACATAAAAAACGGTGGACCAATTGGAGCTGTTTTCAAATCGACCGCTACCTGACGTAGGAGAGCGGTCCCCCCGCCCACCAATATTGATTGACAGGCGCATCATCAGATCCTCAGTTTGTTGATTCACATTCGCCATTTTCAGCGTGAGTCGAAGCGATATCACTAAAAGAACACCCTAGCTCTATTTTTAGATGCAAGGCTCACTGGGCTCAACACAAGAGCAATATTCTCCACATTATCGCTCTAATCGGAATTATTGGTTGTATCTTTAGGTAGGTTTGCAAACATGTGTACTTCTCATTGAGTCTACCTTATACTTCAGCCGTTTGCATTTCTCGCGATCCCAGAAGCTCCCTGTGATCTTAACTAGCATGCGTTTTAGAATTCTAAACGGTTTCTATCAGGGTACACTCAAGTCGACGGCTGGGCGCCGCGGACCGCTGCAGAAACCTATGTTTAGAATTCAAAAATGCGTGGCGCGACGATTCGGGACACTTCATGTTTCTGCCGCGCTACAGAGAGTGTCTGGTGTGCCGTGTCGCGGCTTCGAGCGGCGCATCCGGTGCCTCAGTCAAAGTTAATTCAGTGTGCGTGGTTATTAGTTTCTGTGTTCAAGCTCGGCACTTGAAACTAGCACACAGTTGGGTGTAAAACTGTACAAAGACACATGATTTTGTACTCTCTGCTTGGTCTGTGTCAGAGTCGTACATGTATGACTGAATGGTGATCCTCTGTCTCCTTCTCCGTCTGCCTGTCAGACTTGCAAACGCAGAGCGGGTGAGCTCATGGCCCCGCCCCCTTGTTACGTTGGCGGGAAGCCGAAACTAATTTACATGTGAAGCAACACACCCATAAATCAGCGAACTGTGGACACGCCCCCAACATGACACTTTTTAACACATTATAATAAACAAATCTGAATTGTGTTTTAAACTGAACCTAAACTGGCACACTCAGAAGAACCATAATATTAATATTAAATCATAAAAAAGAGGTAAACTATGTTCCCTTTAATTATGAATTATGACTAGTCGGATTAAGGTAATTATAAAAAAATAAATAAAATAAAAAAATATTCGCTGTTTACATGGTAGACTCTTAATCAGAGTATTGCCTTAATCATATTAAAATCCTATTAAAGTATTGTTGCCCATGTAAACATACTCAATGGTCGACTCAACCACACCATCAGGGCTCTGTGAACTTGGCCTTGCGAAGCAGCATTTTCTGTATGTACGTACGTATGTACATCAAAAGAAATTAGGCTATGGCTCACGCTTATTGACAGTGGAAGAGGATTTACAATTAGTTTTGTCAGGAATCCAACCACAGATTAGCATGTTGTCCTCACAGAAAAAGTCAAGCTATGTAGAAATGTTTCAATGTAATTAATGCTATGCACTTTAAACACAGCAAGTAATATGTGAATGATGTTTGTGCATGCATTATAATTTTGGCTCAAGGGAGGGGTGCCTGGGGGGGCGCGAGTGAAATTGGACAAACTTGGGGGGGCTTGTGACCTAAAAGTTTGAAAACCCCTGTTCTAAGCAGCAAATAAGCCAATTAGAACAACTTCGGAAGGATCATGTGACACTGAAGACTGGAGTAATAGTTATGTAGTAGTTTTTCAACATATTAAATCAAAATGTTGAATTTGTATGTGAAAAATGTGAAAATACTCATCTAATCCAGGTCTATAGATCAAAATTGTATAATATGTTTGAGTACAACAACCTAATTAACCCTGATACAGCTGTTTTTTTAAAGAAAGTGATGCCCGTGGAACAGAGCAGAGCTTATGTGTAATATGAGCATGTTGAAAAGATTCAGTGTTAAACTTCCCCTAGACATTATAATGAAGTGTTTCATGGGGTTACATTTGCAAAACATGCGGAGAAAGTTGAGCTTATTTTCTTACACAGTTATGCGTTTAGTCAGCAGAACAGGCGGCATGTCCACTGAGGCTCTCATGACCCTCATGAATAATGCAAAGGTGGAAAGAGTGCCAGAGCGAAAAATCAAGAGGCTCATTTGTTACCAGCGCTGGACAGTATCACACTCGCACATACTTAAAACTCACCTTGAGTGCATGCATGACTGATCATTTAAAAAAAAAAATGAATTCAGAAGAGATTGTTTTTATTTATTTTTTTTTATTTATTTTAATATGAAGAAATATTATGAAAGAAAATAAAATATACAAAATATAAAATATACTATAAAATAATTAAACATAATTACTTCCTGTTTTTTTTATCTGTGTACATTTTTTTTTTTATTTATGCCAATTACATTTTTATGACTATTTCCTATTATAAGATTTGCAGCTTAAAAATTTTGTGCAAAGCATGACATATTTTGGTGGTTCCTTTGATGAGCAAGATTTAAAGCATTGCAAATGATTTATTATGCGAAGCTGTTAAATTTAATAAAAGTATACATTTTTAGAGGTGTGAACCTACACTGGTCTCAGGGTTTGGTTATGATTATCATGCCATCGATTCGGTTCAATTCGATATATCGGTGCATCATGGTGCATTGACAATGCTTTCCATACACAATTTTATATTTTACTTCACAGGCGCTGTTCACCGATGAGTGACACTGATAAACGGCCGCGGCGCAGTGTTGCCAGATTGGGCGGTTTTGGATTGGCATTTCGGCATGTTTTTGATAGTTTTTGGGCTGGAATCAGTCAGCGACATCTGGCAACACTGCAGTGGCGATCACAGCTGATCAATGATTGACGCGGTGGAGAAAACTTGCGCACTCGTGTCTGTATCCAGAAGTATCGCTGTAACAGAGGAGAGGAAAAGTCATGCAGCCGGTCAAATGGGCCACAGTGAGAGAGGAATGGAGTTTACTTTCATTCTTTCAATCACAGTGAAATAGGACCTTTTACTGTAAGTGTCAGTGAAAGACTGTAAAGCAAGCGCAAACGCAGTGAAATTGTGCACAGTTTCTGCATTTTTAACTAGTTGGAGCGTTGTAAATACTCGTGCTCGCCTCCCGCATCATAGTAAGCTATGGCAACATAGCTCATATGAGATAAATGACGTCAGTACACAATAACCGGTTATGATTATTACTGAACCGATGCCGAATTGTCTGCGTCTGCATCTAATTTTGACACCCCTAATACTTTTTTTAGTTACTGACTCCAAAGTTGACCAGAATGAGCATTTTATTAAAAGCCACCTATGATGAAAATCCGATCTGAACTGTGTGTAGATATAGTGTGTCCACAGTCATATTGGGGTGATATAAAGACAATAAGTCCCTTTTTTTTTTTTATTTGCTGACGTTAAAATAGTATCCCTCCCATTTTGAGGGCGACCACAAAGTGACGTGGGAGTGCGGTTTTTCCAACCACCGAACTGATTGACAGCCGTGTATTAACATGTCTCTGTAGTAACGTGTATAATCATATACAAAAGACAGGACATGCGCAAAGCATCTGGGATTAAAAGATCTGTTCAGCTCTCTGTGATCATCAATCATCATCAAATGTGATCAAGAATGAGTTTTACAAGTTTGAAACGTTTTTAAAACAGTGCATGTTTGTAATGAATTACAGCAATTTTACCGTCTTAATCACCACAGCAACGTGTCAGTATGATTCTAAAAGAAGACGCTTCAATCCCGGTTTGTAGACGTTAAATCAGGTTTATTTTGTACATTAACATAATGAATATCCATACAGTGGTGGATATTAATGTGTATCCTGTCACATTTGCTGTGCAAAGTTAAACACGCGCTGTTTATTTGCGTAAACTTTGTAACAACATTGTATGTTACTAATCATTGCAGAGAGCTTAAACACAACAAATACATCAAATAATCATTGTGAAAGTTCTTACTGTAGTATTTCTCACAAACGTCATGCGAGATCTGCTTCCTTTAAGTCTGTCACTGTGCTGTTTATCTGTCGCAGCTAAGGTGGAGATTAAGGCACACACTGACAGGCATGTGGGAACGGTGGGCATGGAGAACTAGCTTTAAAGGCACAGGCAACAAAAACAGCTACATTGCGTTTAAAGCAGAAAAGTTTAATATTCTGAAAGGTCTAATAAATAATCTGATGGGTGTTTTGAGCTGAAACTTTACAGACACCTTCTGGAGATACTTATCCCAAATCTCGAAAAAGGGGTAAAATCGGTGCCCTTTAATGTAATGTTACGTTATGTTGAATAATATTGTACAAAGTTGACCATTTATGAATACAAAAAGTGGGCTCTAATCAAAACTTTGCATAATGAAATTAAATGTTAAAAAGTTGCCAATTTGACTAATGAATTCAGAATTCTCAAAAACAGCAGTCTTACAAAAATAAATGTTTTAAACTATTATACCTATCAGTCCGGATAAACTTCAGGTTAGTCCTAAATGTTTTCTATATTAGAACCCATTATTGACAAGTTACTATGGCAATGCTGAAGCCACTGGAAGTGTCTCTTGTTGCCTGGTGATCATTAGTAGTTTGTCGCCTTTCCTTTTGGACCAAAGTAGCTCTAAATTCCCCAGCAGACGAGTCTCACACCACAGCAGCGACAGCAATTGTGTCATACAGACATATGTCAGAGCTGGAGCCAGCTCTGTTTACAAGGAAACAATTTCTGTCTAAGCTAAAATTATAGTACCATGTTAAGAACTTTGTTTAGCATGTAACATCAAGATCTGTATTCAGAGAACACAGAAATTAAGTTCTCATATAAACAGAGGAAGGATAAATCAGTATCGTCAGTCATGGATTTTTTTTTTTTTGGTTTAAATATTTTATATTTTGTGTCTAATATATGCTTCTTAAATTAACTAAAATTTGTCATTAACAATCCTATAAGATTGTGGGGAATTTCATGACTTGTAAAACTGGTTGCAACAATTACAGCATGACTGCTGTGAAAAATATATAAAAATATATACAAAAATGTATGCGTCATGTTTGAGCTATTTCAATAAATCATAAACGGAGGTATTGTCAGATTTTACTGAAAGTTTGTTGCAAGTTTCTCAATAACCCAATCTGATACAAAGTACTAGATGTTCCCTGTTAAATTTGATCAATGTTATAATTCTTTCATTCATTTTCTTTTCAGCTTAGTCCCTTTATTAATCTGGGGTCGCCATAGCGGAATGAACCGCCAACTAATCCTGCACGTTTTACGCAGCGGATGCCCTTCCAGCTGCAACCCATCACTGGGAAATACCCAAACACTCATTCACACACATACACTACAGACAATTTAGCCTTCCCAATTCACCTGTACCGCATATCTTTGGACTGTGGGGGGAAACCGGAGCAACCGGAGAAAACCCATGCGAACGCAGGGACAATGTGTAAACTCCACACAGAAACACCAACTGACCCAGCCGAGGCTTAAACCAGCGACCTTCTTGCTGTGAGGCGACAGCACTACCTACTGCGCCGCCTATGATAATACAATTAAATAATAATATAATTAAACTTATAGTAATGCTTACGCATGTATATAGAATAACCAATACAATCACACACACACTTTTACTGCACTTTTATGTGTTAATTTTATAATGTTTATGCACGTATGACTTCTTCATAATATTTATTCAAAGATCCTTGATTATAGTTACCTGGCTTGTGAAAAGAAAAAAATATTAATATTATATATTTAAATAAAAAATTTTGCTTAAAGGTAAATGGCAAGACATTTTATGATGGCCATGAATCAGTTAAAACATTGTTATTAAACAACAACAATAATAATAATAATAATAATAATAATAATAATAATAATAATAATACCTTATCTATTGTTTCTATAAATACTACTTAACACACAATAATTACTATAACACAATTAAACTTATATTAACGTTTATGCATGTATATATAATAAGCAATACATTCATACAGACTATTGTTAATTTTATAATGCTTATGTATGTAAAAAAAAATAATAATAATAATAATAAATAAATAAATAAATAATTATAATAAATAAAGTTTCCTGGTTAACAGTGACACTTACCAATAAAGCAAAAACAAAAATGTATAGAAAACAATATTCAAACACATTTACATAATCCTAATACTTGTCAGGACATTCGCACCTGGTATACAGGAGCAAAGATTAATATCTCACCTTATGAAGCTGGTTTTGCCGGTAGAATATTGACCCACCAGGAGAACCATGGGTTTGTTGTCAAAATCTGCATCCTCCAGCGCGGGTGAGTGAAACTCGTGGAATTTGTAGTGCTCCTCCAGTGGAAGCAGTTTGGTTTTGTAGAGCTTCTTGAGTCCTTCACTGACAGTCTGGAAGACCTCTGGATCTTTCTTCCTCCTGTCATCGGTACCCAACCAGCTGAACATGATGCAACCCTAATATATACAGCCTTTGTACACTATTTCTGTCTTTTCTTGGACAATTTTTCCACAAATACGCACAAACTCGCCGAATGATGCGTTTTCGAATGAATGGATCTTTTCTGACGTCGATTTATTTTAAGTGTCCATTGAAAAGGTTCCCTTGTCTGCAGGCCACTCACGACACAAAATGCACAAAAGACTAAATCATAATTACAAAATGCAACTCATTACAAAATATTCTGCTGTTATGTCACGATCAAAACATGGCCAAAGCGGCAGCCTTTAATTCAGGCTATTGTTGGAATAAACGCGCGCGCCGCCAGACTCGACAATGCCTCTTTCAGCGAACGCGACAAATGTTGCAGTTGTGAAAGAGAAAAGAAAACGAGCGGCAAATGCTCCGGCAGAGCAGATTCAGTCACGATGACAGGCGTCCACAGGCTTCCCACTGCCGCAGATTTAAATGCCAGTGCGCTGGAGAAACCCGACACCAGAGGAAATGTCCCACTGGCAAAGCCCCACCCAGAACAGAAGAGCTCCAGTCATGGATGCAGCGCCGTTGTAGCGGACGGTGATGGCTGGTACTGCTGCTGCTTTTCTCCAGGGAGGTTTTTGTTTACATCATCGCCATAATGATAAATGCATAAAATAAAGGCCAGGCATGTTATTTTCTGTATAACATGATATTATGTACTATGCTTTCCAAAAGAGAGTTTTTTTTTTTTTTACAATATTACAAAGAATACTGCATAAAAATATAGTTCAAGGATGTCATTTTTTAAAAGTAATATAATATAATATAATATAATATAATATAATATAATATAATATAATATAATATAACTTAGGCCTAACTTAACTTAAGCTATATTCAGATATAATGTGCAAAGGTTAACTAAGTATGATTGGAAATGTCCACCTAGTGGTAAGCCATTGTAGAGCAACATAAATAAATAAATAAATAAATAAATAAATAAATAAATAAATACATCTGAAAAATGTATATACACATTAACACATGGTTCTATTCAGAGGAGCCCATCACTCTGAAGAGATTAGGTCATAGGTATGAGCCCTTCCGAATTGAAGGCAGTGAGACACCAAAAAACTTTTCAAAGCATCATGGCTGATAAGTTGTAGTATCATTCAAAATCCTTCATTCCAATAGGCCATTCAAAGTGGGTGTTTTTGAGCACTGATATCACGGTCACGATCATTTCAACTCCAAAGTGTCCTTTGAAAAATGAAATATTCACTTTGAAACAAGCTGATAGTCAGAGCCCTAGGCCACAAGAAAGGGCCTAAACTATTGTTAAATATAAATTTATAAATATAAATTCTAAATTATTTTAATTTAATTTGTATTTTATTTATAAACTTTTCATTAGTGAACTTTAAACTTTGGCTGTTTGAAAAAAAAGATTTTACAATAGGTTAATTGGCTATGCTTAGCCCCACACTAAATTTTCGCATGCAGAAATCCAGATTGTTAGCCCATCATCAAGGCTATATATTTACTTGTGTAAATGTGTGTAAATTTATATTTATATAGTTTTAAAATTAATTTCAGTAAAATTGACTCAAATGAAAATTTTTATATGATTTATTTACAATAGAGTTTGTAAAGTAATATTTTTAGTGTTTTTAGTAGATATACTATATAAGAGACTTGCTTTGTTTACCAAATAAGTGGATTTAATTGGATTTGCATTGTAAACATTAAAAGTTAAAAGGGTATTTTTTTTATTTCATATATTAAGTTTAGTTATAATACTCCCAAAATCATTCCACATAAATCTGCAGATTTTTTACGAAATTCTCCACAGAAATAGCAATAAATGTCCGCAGATTCTGTCTGGCCCTAGTTATGCTATATAGTACATTTATAAATTTAATGTCAAATTAGTGTTGATTCTAATAACTTCATCAAGAAAGAATATGAGCTGGGACAAAAGGCATAAGTGAAGCATAACACAACAAATTAAATTAATTCATTTCATTTCCCTTCGGCTTAGTCCCATTATTCATCAGGGATCGCCACAGCAGAATGAACCGGCAGCTTATCCAGCATATGTTTTACACAGTGGATGCCCTTCCAGCTGCAACCCAGTACTGGAAAACATCCATTCACACTCATTCACACACATACGCTACGGACAATTTAGTTTATACAATTCACCTATAGCGCATGTCTTTGGGGGAAACCAGAGCACCTTGAGAAAACCCACGTGAACACGGGGAGAACATGCAAACTCCACACAGAAATACCAACTGACCCAGCTGGGACTCGAACCAGTGACCTTCTTGCTGCGAGGCCAAATTAAATATACTTAGGGAAAATAAATCTGCAGAAACATTCAGCATAGAGAGAGTACAGGTACAGTGATTCAGAGAAATACAAGTGGATTCAGTCAGAATGTTTATACTAAAATTATATTTCCATAATGAAGAAAACATGCTTGGTCATGAAGAAAAGAAAACAAGACGATTAACTGAAGTATGTTTACTGCCAGTATGCAAATGACAAGTGAGTAAAAAGAGTGTAAAGAAGGCACAGACCACTAGATGGAGAAATAAGACAACAAAACACCAGCCTACACTCTCAGAAAAAATGGTACAATGTTGTACCAAAGAAGGTACAAACCCTTGTCACTGGGGCAGTACCTTTTCATGGGACAAAATTGTACCTTAAGACAAAGAAACAAATTTGTACCATTGTAGTTTGTACCTTTAAGGACATGATTTGTACCATGGGATACCAAAATGTACCTTTGGTTTTTAAAACCTGCAGATACAATATTGTACCTTCATCAAAGGTACAAATCTGAGGTACCACCATAGCGACAAGACACTTTGTACCTTAAAGGTGTCAAAATGCTTACCAAACATTTCTTTAAAATGCCTTAAATGTTTAGGTTACAATATCTATAGTTTAACTTTTTACCAGTAGTTTTGTAATATAGAACTTAATAATTAATGTTTATAAGTTTTTTAAAGATATGCTTTTAAATGATGATTCAAGTTTTAAAATGCAAATCAATCATAAAATTACTTTGCCTTTCCAGTCATGTTTCTTTTCATAGATATTGTAATAAAGAAGGAGCTGTTCAACACTTATGTACCATTTTTATGAGAACAATTGTGTACCTTCATTTCAGTTGTACCATAAAAGCACCGAACAGTATCATTAGAGGTCTTTTCTGTACCATATAAAGAACATTTACAAAGGTACAAAACTGTTCCTCAAGGAACATTATTTGTACCACCGTGTACCTTTTTTTTCTGAGAGTGTAGAAAGCCCATTTAATGGTGGCTTATACTAACGAATTTTCACCTTTTTAACAAATAAATAAATAAATAAATAAATAAAGAAATAAATAAAGAAATAAATACAAAATAGGATATGCCAAAAAAAATAATCTTTTTTTAAAGACAAAACTAAAGTCACTGCATTTGGGAACAAAAATGAAATTTTCAACAACAAAAAAATTAGTCAAGAATCTTGGTGTGATTCTGGAGTCAGATCTTAGTTTCAAGTGTCAAAGCCGTAACTACTGTAAATCAACAATACTACCATCTCAAAAACATTGAGTATAAGATTTATTCATACATTCATTCTTTTTCCTTCGGCTTAGTCCTTTATTTATCAAGGGTCGTCAGAGCAAAATGAACCACCAGCTTATGTTTTACAAAGCAGATACCCTTTCAGCCACAACCAAACACTGGGAAACACCCATACACTCTCATATTCACACACTCACCCAACACGGCCATTTTTTTTTTTTTTGTTTAACCAATTCACCAGAGCATCTGGAGGAAACCCACGCAAACACAGGGAGAACATGTGAGTATGAGATAAGTATAAGAAATAAAATTAGAGTTAGATGCTTTGAAAAATTAGAATTAAAAGCAAAGAATTAGATGCTTTGTTTCCAGTGAGGACTTGGATAAACTTGTTCATGCTTTTATTACCAGCAGGGTGGATTACTGTAATGGACTCCTCACTGAGTTTTCCAAAAAGACAGTCAGACATTTGCAACTCATCCAGAATGCTGGTGCCAGGATTCTGACCAGAACCAAAAAAATCTGAGCACATCACACCTGTCCTCAAGTCTTTACACTGGCTTCCAGTTACATTCAGAATAGACTTAAAAGTATTATTGCTTGTTTATATATCACTACATGGTACCCAGGACCTCAATACATTGCAGATATGCTCACTGAATACAAGCCTAACAGATCACTTAGATCATTAGGATTGAGTAAATTGGAAACTACAAGAGTTTACTTACTAAATTCGCTACTACACCCCCCGTTGAACCAGCTTTCAACAAATGATCAAACGTGCTCCAAAAGTAGGCAATGTTAAGACACAATGTATATTCACAGGATTTAAAAACGCATCTTTTTAGCTGTGCCTTTACTAAATCAGAACTGTGCTACATCTGACAGATTTCACTGATTGTGCTCGTTCTTTGTGATTTAAAAAAAAATGTTTTAACACATTTTCAATTATTTTTAATCATTTTAACTTTTGTTTTTTTTTCTTATGCGTATTGTATTTAGTTTTTTATTAGTGTTTATGTAAAGCACTTTGAATTACCATTGTGTATGAAATGTGATATCAATAACCTTGCCTTGCCTATTCTAATAGGGTATTATAAGAATTAAAAAGGTATAGTTCACTAAAAACTGAAAATTTTGTCATCATTTACCCACCCTTTACTTGTTCAAAACCAATTTGACTTTCTTTTTTCTGTTGAACACAAAAGAAAACATCTGAAGAAAGCTGTAAATCTGTAACCACTGAGTTCCATAGTATTAGCTTTTTTTTCTATAATGGAAGTTAATGGTTACAGGTTTTCAGCTTTCTTTAAAATATCTTATTTAGTTTTCAACGGGAGAAATAAGCCCAAATGTTTGGAACAACTTGAGGGCGAGTAAATATTTGATGCATGTAAATTTTTTTTCGTCTAAACTTTCCCTTTCACACTGCTTAATTTTAGACAATTTGACAACCATTGTCATTTCCAGCTGTAAGGTTTTGCAGGTTGTATTACTAGTGTAAAGTGTAAACTTGTGTTAAAGTAAAAAACTACAAATACTCATATTACTGTAATTGAGTAGTTGTTCTCAGGAATTGTAATTTACTAAGTAGTTTTAAAAATATGTACTTTTACTTTCCCTTAAATAAATTTTTAGTGCAGTATTGGTACTTTTACTGCATTACTTTCCTTCAACCTGCAGTCACTATTTTTTGTTGTCCATGGAAATTAGAAAACGTCCAACCTAAAATCAACTCCTAATGATGTTACAGCTTGACGTTGTGTGGACGTTACCACTATGATGTCTATTAGACGTTGAATTTTGTTTGCTATAAATGACAAATAATTGTCAGTATTTAACATCAGTATGACGCTGGTTTAAGCTGTCGGCTCAACGTTGGATTTTGGTCACTTTCTAACCTAAAATCAACCAAATATCAACTTGATTTGACGTCATTTTTGGACATTAAAATAACATTGTCATTTGATGCTGGATAGACAGAACTTTGGTCATCTGATATCACTACCTATAAATCTAATTTAATATTAACGTCTTAAGATGTTGTGTGACTGCTGAGTAATAACTTAATGCACTACAGAATGTTACGTTGACACACATCCACAAATTACATATAAATGCATCTGTTTTTTTTACAGTGTAATCATTACTCATTACTCGAGTACTTTCGAAAGGTCTACTTTACTCATCCTTTGAGTAACATTTACAACAGATACTTTTACTCTACTTGCACTACATATTTAGACAAGTAATGGTATTTTTTCTTAAGTATGATTTTTCAGTTCTCCTTCCACCACTGGTTGTATTTGCCTCAAACCTCAAAGGACATTTTAATCCAAACACACACTAAGGAAATTCCTGTGTGTAAACTGTGACTCTCACCACAAGATGTCCCTCTCCCTCACACAATATGTTGATCTTTCATTTCAAAGTTTAATTCAAGTCGAGTGCAAAAACGTAGGATTACCGGAGAAACAAATGAAAACAAGCTGCTGCTGTAATTAGATTACATTATTATTCAATTCCTGCGAGTTTAAAGACAGAGTCAGATATTAGATATAATATGCTGTGAAGCAGCTTCGTAATGTAATGGATGAGAGAAACAAGTTCCTCTCCTTTGTATTTCTGATGAAAGGAACATGGAAGCAAACAACCATGACACGTTTTCCTAGACGAGGGGCTGAATTTTTATAATTGAAAAAGGAAGATAATTGAAACCGGGCTATTTAATATTCAGGAGCTGTATTGTTTCCCACTGTTGTTCTTGTTAGTGCCTGATGAAGCTCAACAGATATGAAGACGCACTTCTGCTAAGCTCTGTTTCATGTGCATGAAGGCCTGAGGCTGTTCATATTGCTCCCTGAATCCCCATTACAAGAGCCAGCTGTACAACAGCGGTGCACAAAATGGATGATCAAAGCATGATAACTAACCTGTTAAATTATAAGGTAAATATATGGCCCTTTAGCACTGTTAATATGTCTAAACAGGAGCTTTTTATTTTTATTGTTTTTATTGTAATGCTAACAGACCATATGAGAGAGTAGGCTGGCGGCATGGTGGCTCAGTGGTTGGCACTTTCACCTTAACGCAAGAAGGTCACTGGTTCGATTCCAAGCTGGGCCAGTTGTTATTTCTCTGTAGTTTGCATGTTCTTCCCGTGTTCACATGGGTTTCCTTCGGGTGCTCCAGTTTCCCCCACAATCCAAAGACATACGCTGTATGCGAATTGGGTAAACAAAATTGGCCGTAGTGAATGAATGTGTGTTTGTGAGAATGAGAGTGTATGGGTGTTTCCCAGTACTGGGTTGCAGCTGGAAGGGCATCCAATGCATAAAACATATGCCGGAATAGTTGGTGGTTCATTCTGTTGTGGTGACCGCTGATAAACACTAAGCCGAAGGAAAATGAAAAGAATGAATGAATGAACGAACAAACGAATGAATGAATGAATGAGAGTAGGCTTTCAGTCCAAATTATTTTAAACAACAATGCATACAGAGACAAATCCTTACACCATTCAGAGTTGAAATGGTAAGTCCAGCTGCAGTATTAAACTATCCTGCACTCCAATGCATATGCATTTGTGGATGACCAGTCTTTTTTGTGGACCACCCACTTGGTTTTCATCTGGACATCCTGTGTTGTGGGTTTCAGTCACTATAGAACAGATCACCAACTTGCAAATTCAGTGAACACTGGAAATTTAGAATTAATTAAATACACCCATGATGCTAAAAATTGTCCTAAGTAGCACTAAATACCCCATTTTCCAAGGCAATTAGTGTGCTGTTTTGGAGCCAGAGCTTGGCCAAAGAAGTTGGTTCCTTGTCTTTCTATACTAAGTGTGGTTTGTTGGCTCGTTATCATAAGGCAACCATTTTAGGTGCTAGCTTAGTATATCTTTAAAGATATGTTACGTAGCATTTTAACTACCCCAAAGACTTATTTCAGTAAGATCCTACTAAAGCACTAAAGCGATGTTTCCCAACCGTGCTCCTGAAGGCACATCAGCAGAACACATTTTCATACTCTCCCTATTCAAACACACCTGAATCAAATCATCAGAACATTAGAAGAGACTCGATAACCTGAAATGAACGGTTCAGGTAAGGGAGACATGCAAAATATGTACTGTTGGTGTGCCTCTAGGAGCAGAGTTGGGAAACACTGCACAAAGGACCATTACTACTATAGCACTAAAAGTCAAAGAATAAATCATCACCTCAACTACCACAAAGAACTTGTCCAGATTAATACCAGTGACTATATCTGAAAGTGTTCTCTAATTTTGTATACTTCTTCAAATATTTAATATAAGTTTTATTGCTGTGTTTAAGAATATATGTAAAGATGCATATAAATTGGGCAACAGCAAAGACTGTGTCCCTGATACAAACACAGTGAGGAATCATTTCTGGGTCAGCATTTTGAATGAAGTAAACCAATAATTCAACAATCCGTTCATAAAAAGAGCCATTTATGCATTCCTCAGTGAATCAGCCAATTGAACTAATTAAATGAATGAATAAATGACTGAAATGAATCATTAAGATTCATTAAGTTCATTAATATTCATGCATCGATTCATGAATAATTCTTAAGATTCATACTGCCCCCTAGCGTGCATTTTCAGAGTAGCATGCATTCTATTAAAAATTGCATACCTTAATATCAATTTTTAAAAAATGGACCGATGGCCAGTTGCATTTAAATGAATTAAAAAATCTAAAGGAACAAAAAAAAATCTGATTTGATATGAATGTTTCAGCACTCCAGCAGGCATCATAATAATTAACGTTACACTATGACAGAATTGTTTTTTGTGTGTGTGAACCTTTCCGTTAATGCAGCCATGAACTTTGCAGAAGCGGCTGGAAAGCAGTCTTGAATGAAATCACAGGAGGTGTTTGAGGACATTTTGAGGGAAGAATGAAAGAAGACAGTCTCATAAAGCAGCAGAAAGAGAGATGTGGATACCTGGGGAGAGCAATGCTCTATCTGTTTTATCATATTTAAGGACTAAATCTCTAGGGCAGCTCGTACAGGCTTGATTTATAATGTGTCATACACCCTGATGAGTTTGCCTGGCACAGCCTCCATGAACATCGGTGTGATTTTGCGTAATTCTGTCAGTGTAGTGAAGCCCATGAGGTTTTACGGACCTGCTACCTGTTTGCACCTCTGCTGGATTATTATGGGAAAATCTCTGTCATGGGAAAATCTCTGACTATTTAAAGTTACAATTCAAGAATCTGTCATATTGTATCTGGCTACGTAATTTTGTCAATTCTTCAGTTTCTTAACAGTCTCTTGTTATTGGTGTTGGGTGTAATTAGCTACAAAGTAAGTAGTTACTGTAATTAAATTACTTTTCACAGAAAAAAAGAGGTTACTTTTAATTTTGAAGGTAATTTAATTACAGTTATTTATAATATACTTGCTTAAATGCTGTACATGAATTAAACAGTTTAATAAATCAAATCAGAGAAGTGTGTTTTTTATACAAATATATTTAACAACATTTTATATTAAAGACTACATATATCAAGACAATTGCAAATGCTTAAAAAATATATTTGAGAAAATATTTAATGACAATATGTGGTATAAATCCAGAAAAACACAGAACTTTATTATGTGCAGTGTTTATTGCAACTAATAATAGTAGTTTAGTAGTACTGTAGTAGTAATAAAGTGACACAGTGGCTCAGTGGTCAGCACTGTCACCTCACAGCAAGAAGGCTGCTGGTTTGAGTCCGGACTGGGCCAGTTGGCATTTCTGTGTGGAGTTTGATTGTTATCCCTATTGTAATTGGAATTACTTTATTTCCCCCGAATGGCTATTGTTTACAGCAATAGCCGACAGTTAACAGCAACAGGTCACACTCGACAACATAGAAGTAACAGTAAACGATAAAGTTAATCATAGTCAAAAAACAAAACAAAAAGCACAACTTCAAGCTTAAGTAACCCAACTGCAGTTCAAACAAATGAATGCAAATATCTGGTGGAACTTGCCAGTCTAGAATAAGTATACTGTACCTTCTGCCTAATAGCAGGAGGCAAAACTTTGAATAAAGTGGGTGGTTCTCATCTCCTAAAATGAACATAGTCTTCTTTATGACTCTCACCTCATACACGTGTCCAATACTATTAGGATATGTGCACAAAATCTTTTGAAATAGATGAACAATTTTTGAAAGTCTGTTTTTACTTGTCACCCTCAAAAGTTAAAAGAGACTCAAAAGAAGAATAAAATGTCCTAAGAAGGGGTCTATCCACATTAAATCCGTTCAACTTCCTCAAATAAAACAATCGTTGATTTGCCTTTTTACAAAAAGTTTGCCAGGGTTTCCACCAGGTGCTCCGGTTTTTCCCCACAGTCCAAAGACATGCGGTATAGGTGAATTGAATAAGCTAAATTAAAAAAAGACTTAACTATTAAAAAGACTATATGAAGACAATTGTAAATGCTTAAAAAATATTTGAGAAATTATTTTATAACAATATATAAAAAATGTATAAAAAATGTATATAAAAACATATAAAAAATGGTATATATCCAGAAAAACCACAATAATTTATTAATATTAGTGGTTTAGTATTAGTATTACTGTAGTAGTTACAAGTAATTGTATATATTTTTTGTTTTTCAGTTATATTATCATAATTTATTTTTTAAAGAAAGGATAGATTAATCTGATTATTATATGCTTATAATAAGGATAAAGTTAATCCTTATAAATAAAGATTAATAAGGATGCATTAAACATTTTAGAAAATAAAGAATTTTCCTCTAAAATTAGCATTTTTCTCAAACTCCTATGTTTGTTTAGCTATTTCACTTTAAAGGCAATGAAAATAACCTATTATTTGCACTATGAGTTATTATTACTGAAACTACACTCATATGGTCTCATCATTACTTTGAAACGTTTTAGGTTTTGATACACGTGTTGTTTAAAACGTAAAAGTTATTATTGTTAAACAAAACTAAAAGGTCCTGTTTGACTCAAAGAATTAGGAGTTTAATTTCTATTGAAATGGCTTACAATAATGGTTATGTATAGCATTACAGTAATGATATATGAAAAAACATCTCTTTTTTTTTTTTGCTCACTCTCTCCTCTTGAGCTGAGATGTGGGCTGGCGGCTCATTCTGCGCATTTAACAGTTTGAGTGGCTCCACAAGGATCCAATTATATACACATATTAAGTCATACAGTGGAGTGTTTAATAGCATAAATGCTAAAGCATATTTTTCAATCCTGTTAAAATGATGTCTTATTTACCATATCAGATTTTGGCGGTTTTGTAGCCAATCCATTTGTGAAATGAAATCTCAGCAATGAGATCTGTTAACAGTAATATCTCAACTGTTGCTTCTAGACAGCAATGAGATTAATGTGGGAAGAAAAAGACACAAATATTTCGGATCAGATCTCTTCAACTAACTAAAATCATACAGATTTGCAGATATTAAAATATGGACAATGTCTTTGGACTGTGGGGGAAACTGGAGCACCCAGAGGAAACCCACACGAACGCAGGGAGAACATTCAAACGCCACACAAAAATGCCAACTGATCCAGCTTAGGCTCGAACCAGGGACCTTCTTGTTGTGAGGCTACAGCGCTACCCACTGAGCCACCACATCGCCAATTGTAAATATTTTTTAAACTAAATTATGTCCACGCTATCCTGAATTAATCTCAACATCAACATGATGTGGATTTATGATTATTTATCCAAAGGAGATTTTAGAAGAATCACAGTATCAGACATTTAGACAAAAGGTATGCCCTCCAAGAAATATTTATTTCGTTTTAATTAAAAATATTTAACGCAGTTTAATAGTGATTTTTAAAAACATTTTTAAATTGTTTCCCTTGACTTTCCCTAAACTAATTTCCCTTGAATTTGCTATGAAGACAGTATATAATATTTTACTATATTTAGCAGGATATTACAATTCAAATTTAAAGACTTAATTAGATTAATTAGTTTAACTAGGTCAATTAGGCAAGTAATTGGACAAAAGTGGTTTGATCTCTAGCCAATGTAAAAAAAAAACTCTTTAGGAGACTTATATATTGACCTTAAAAATAATTGTAAAAGCTGCTTTTATTTCAGCCAAACTAAAATAAATTAAACTAAAATAAATTAAATTCTTCAGAAGAAAAGCAATATACTGTGAAATGTTTCTTGCTCTGTGAAATATACCTTGAGAAATATTTGAAAAAGAAAAAAAAACTTGACAATATTAATAATAATAATTATAACCATTTTGTTGTATATTAAAAAGATTTCGCATAAGTTTAACATGTGGTGAATTTCTTCATTTTTTCATCGTAATTTTAGTTAATGCTAATTTTAGTATTAGTTCATTTGAGTAAGTTTTACCATTTTAGTATGCAGTTCACACTTATTCAAATGAACCGTAGTAAAGCAATCGCACATTTAAAGGTGCTGTATTTAAGTTTTTGACTCTTCTAAAGCATAAAAATACCATAATATGTTTGAAGATATTTAAGAAACATGCCAAGTGAACATTCTTGTTTATCTGAAAAACAATGGTAAAGTCAGATATTCTGTTTAAAAATGTGTTTTCCTTGCCGGAACGGGTGTCTTTGTTTAGGTAATTTAAACCTGCCCAATGTCACTTTAGCCAATTATATTTCAGCACCCTAGGTTGCCTTGGAAAACAGCGTATTTCATTCATTCATTCATTCATTCATTCAGAAAGCCTCTGAAAGCATGCGTTTGTGACCCAAATGCGAGCTCCGGTGGAAAGTAGCAGTCTCTGAAATGAGATGCAAATTCAGTTCCTCGTGATGTTATTAATTAGCAAATGATAAATATTACGAACATAAACAGTAGGTGAGCAGGTTACATTGTAACCGCGTGTCCTAACCCAACGCTTCGTGACTAGATGCGCAGTGATAAGCAATTTGGCAGTTTGTACCCGATGAAACAGAACAGAAATTTAAATACAGCCATTCAGAAGCACAGAATATGCACTCACTCACGAAATGATAAGGTTTATAAACTATTTAATACATATTAACCCTCTTTAACATTATTCAATGCAGGCTACATGCTGAATCACTGGTATGTGTTTAGTTCAAAAGTTCATTTTCAGTTTATTTTATTTTCAGTTTATTTTATTTTCAAGTTCTGAGGTGAACTTTCTGCTGCTGCTTTCAGAAGTCTGGCAATAAATGTCATGTAAACTGGCATTCAAACTCACATTGTTAGCATTTAACACTGAATAAAGCACATGAGGTTTACCTGAGGTTACCATTGTCAGTTTTCTGTTGTTCACCTGTGAGAAATAGAAGCTGTTTCTAAAAACTTCTTTTAATATGGAAAATATTCCTTCAGTCGGGTGCCGTTGCTTTTATTTAGAACAGGGTTTAAATCACTCACTCCTGTCCTCAATCAGGCAACCTGAGCTTGCGGTTTTGATCCAGGAGTGCAATACCTAGTTAATACTAAACTTGCCAAGTGAACACCCTACCTGTAAGATGGGTCTCTGTCCATTTTGACTCTGCTGTCCCAAATGAAAACACAAAATTAATTTTATAGTAAATTCTATAGTTGTTTTGAATGTAAAGTACTTAAACGAATATGATGTGGCAATTTGCTGTGATAATACAACATAACCAAATCATCCAGTCCTTTACTAACAAGAGAACTGTTTATTGTAGTAAAATGTAAAGTATACTACAGTATATATTGCAGTTTTTCAGTTTACTGGCTGTTTCATTAATCAAAACTATCTAAATCTAAATTTATAATTTAGATCTAAATACTATAATACCTATAGTATAATGCACTTGGTTGAAAATACATGATTCAAAAACACTATAGTATTTACGATAAATTACAAATTATGTGGGTGGGTCAACAAAAATTTGACCGAAAACATCAATAAGAAATTAGAAATACATCTCCTTTTAGCAGATCCTTGAAACATTTTATAAGCTATTCATGAGCCAAACGTATATCTTTTTAAATAATAACATATAAATGCTAAGTGAACCGGAACTAAAAGGAATCATTTTTATTTTTTGGGTGAGAACCAATGAATCTAGAGTACAAGCTTATAGTGAACACAGCTTTAAATTTAGTTAAATGAAAAAGTCCTGTTTTCAATAAATAATCAGTACAATAAAACCACTGTCTTCTTAATCTTTCATCAAAATCTAACTTGTTCTGCTCTAAACTTGTATTCTTCATGACCTAATCAATTCCTATTGGATAAAAAAACACTACATTCTCCCCCACTGATTTAATATCCTGTTCCCAGCAATATTAAGCAATTCCAAAGGGTTCTGAATGTGATTTCATGTTGACTTTTGAACAAAACAGCTTTTGAGCAATGCAATAAACAACATTTCAGTAAAAAACATTTCCTCTGCATGGGTTAAGACTAGCAGTTTTTCTATTCCCACTCTTTATCAAACAAAAAAATAAATAAAAATAAATCAAAATGAATGCAGAGCGAATAGCATTCAAAGGGATAAAATAAGATAAAGGCATAGAATGCATGCAATATTATGGTGCTGGAGTATTGTGAAGGAGGATTGACTGAGATGTGAAAGTCACCCAGCCTGATCACTAATAGTGAGGAAACTAATGGACTGATGGACTAAACTGCAGGTGGGTCAGAAGCACAGGCAGATTAGAGGGTCAGTCATAGCGCACTGCACAGCAGGATTAAACTGCACTGTAAATGTGTGGCCTGTATCAAATATTACTGCCCTGCGCTAATAGCTGAACATTATTGTGGCCATTAAGGCAATTCAGCGTTCTCACAACGTCCAGAATCACTTCGTGCTGCTGCATGATGTGCGCCTCTGATTTCCACCCGACTTCAGAAGATCAATGTGAGAAATAACACTGATTTTATTACGCTAAACTCTTTATTGCCTTTTAGATGGTTACATTATGATCTGATTGTGCTTTCTGATGAGATTTCAGTTTCATATGAAGGCATTTTTTATTCTGCTATCAGTCATAATAACTGCAGAAATAAATACAATGAAATAAAATCTGTTTTGTGTGTGGATTCACATTCTATGCAGTCATTTTGAAATGAATTCAAGCATTTGAGATGGTAAGGATTACAGTTTATGGATGTTTAAAGTGCAGTGTTTTTGGTCATGCAAAAACATGTTTGAAGAATGTTTTGTTCATGTTCTTATTAATTTGTGGAAATGTTATTAAGGAATTTTCACAAATGTTTAAAGCATTTCAATTTATCTAGATTTTTTGTAACATCCTTATATTTGGTCCACTTTTATATAAAAACACTAGTTTGTATAGTATTTTTCCTCACAGGTAAATATGTATGCAAGTAAAATGATTGTTTTTTTCTTTGTAAGGATTTAGGAGTGACAGTTTTATTCTTTTGCTACAAATAAAAATGTATTTTTCATTATTTTGGACAGTTGAGTAATTGTGCATAACAAATTCAAAGGAATTTAATTCAATTCACACAATTCAAATGATTTTAATAATGGTAAAGAAAAAAATCTCATAAATACTGAACATTTTGCATAATTTATAATCATTTATTTTACATTTTTGATCCATGTGTAATATGAAAATACCGTTTTATTTTAATGTGTAACTTTACTGTGTATGTAACCCAACCCAACGATCTTACTGCACCCAACCCGTTCTGAGCGAGGATCGAACCGGCGATTCTTTGTATGGGATTCGGTTGCTCGTATGCTGTGTTCACACCAGATGCGGCACGCGCAAATAAATCGCGCCATTCGCACGTAAATAGGTGCTTGAACATTTTGAGTTTACTGGCTTCATTCGCGAGTTAAATTCACTTCGCAATAGACGCGGATTTGCGTCATGGGCAGGGCTTACTTCTGCCTGGTGACACTAGCTTCGTTGTTGTATGGCTAACATGGATTTTATTGAGAGAAGAGCTGTTTATGTGCTTTATAAAGGCTGAAAAATAGCGTTGATTCGTTCTAATCCACTAGATTCATTCAGGGATGCACCCAGCTCTGTGAGTTCATAAACTCTTCCAAAACTGTACCTGGATGATGGAAGCTTTCAGCGTTGCTTTGGGCTGAGCGGAGCCCAGTTTGAAGAACTGTTGTCCGGTTTTCTACCTCTAGCGATTTGTGCGAAACGTGCATTAAGCTCATCAATCGTGCAAATCGCTCAATTCGCACCGCTTCAATCGCTCGAATCGCATCATTTGCGCTGTCTCATTCACACATAGCGGGCCGCAGGATGTCTATTCACGTCTTTGCATTGACTTAACATGTAAATCACTCGCGCTTGACGCTTCTTCCGTGTCTGGTGTGAACGCAGCATAACAAGGAGGCTAAAGACCATGGCCTCTTGCGTCTAAGCGTAGAGGTCAGAGGTTTACCTGCATAGCACTTCACTAGCTGGCCTCTGTTACATACATTTTTAAGAATGTCACTTCCCTAAACATTCTGAAATTTCTGAGCATTTGAAAAATTGTTTAAATAGTTTTTGTGCTAACACTGTAAAAATATTAAAGGGACTAACATTGGAAACAACATTCTATTAATGTTACTGGAAGAACATTTGCTCATAACTTTGAGAGAACCTTTCCAGAACATTACCCAAAGTTCTGTGAATGTTCTCTGTTAGATGGCTTGTTACTAATGTCTGCAATACCACTGCTTTTAAGAACAAAGGGAATGAGGGATTGAACGAAGCATGAATGACACATTAATTCTTCTGACACAGAACAAGACGGCTTCATCTGAAAACAGAATTTACACCTGAAAATAATGGATGAGCTACATCAACATGCGCTGCGGAATACACACCATCTTTACGTAAACAATCTTAACTCTCGACAACAAAGCCGCTTCGTTTTTTTTAAAGCCACAGAATGTAAATGAGCTGTTGTTGTAGAGCTGAGGGTGACGTTCTGCCAGTCAGGTGCACTCATGCGGAGTGATTCCCTCTGTCAGACACTCGTCCCACAGTTCAGCTCTCTGTCACCACTCTGACTGGAGTGGGAATTTGCTGCTACAGCCGTGATGGATGACATTCTAATTGAGGATAAAGAAGGTGATCAGTGGGCTGCAGGAGGGAAAAAAAAATTAAAAATCAGGACAGGCCAGAAAAGTGAGCATTATAAAGCAGATTTTTGGTTAACAAAAAAGAAAAAAGTGGTTGCCATTTTTCCAGTATTTATTGTTTTTGTAAATATCCCAAAGCTATATTTAAAATATATTAAAGCAATGGCCTTGTGGATGAAATGTAGAACAAATTTTCAATAAGTTTCCATTAATTAAAGTTAGTTAATGCATTTACTAACATGAACAAACACTGAACAAAACATTCATTACAGTATTTATTAATCTTTGTTAATGTTAATAAAAATAAAAGTAATTTTAAAGACAAGTGTGTATTTTATTAATGAATTAGTAAATGTTGAATTCTAATTTAAAAATGCTGTAAAAGTATGGTTCAGTCATAGTTCATGTTAAATACATAAGCAATATCACACGAGTGGCAGTGCGATGTGGCTGTATATCGGCACTGGTGGGAGGCGTGCGTGAGTGTCCCACCAGTGATGATATACAGTTACCTCGCACTGTTACGAGTGTGATATCGTGTGTATACAACAGTTCGACAGCACAATCATGTGTATAAAAAAGAAAATCAAACACGGAGAGTCTAAAAATCCTTTTGTAAGAGGATCTACTTTCTTCTGCCATTCATTCACACCTGCAGCTGACGTCAGAACAGAAGAAACCGTTTCTCAAAAACACGTCAATTTAGCGCTGGTATTTGAATGATTCTCTAGCGTAATATCTAAAGTGATGACAAAACAGGTGATTTTGCTCACATTTTAAGATTATAAGGCTGAACTGCATGAAATGCCATCAGTCTACAGAGATATCTCCCAGTATTTCTCTGTTGCAATCGGAAGAAGCAGTGCATAGCACGTTCGCCTCACATCAAGAAGGTCGCCAGTTCGAGCCTCGGCTGGGTCAGTTGCAGTTTCTGTGTGCTCCGGGTGCTATTGGGTAGGCTAAATTGTCTGTAGTGTATGAGTGTGTATGGATGTTTCCCAGTGATGGGTTGCATCCACTGCGTAAAACATATGCTGGATAAGTTGGCGGTTCATTGAATGAAATACAGCACTACAAAAGAGAGAGAGAGATTGATTTAGAAAGTCATTTACTTGTTTAATAATATTTTGATCAGCTGTAGTTTAAAATTATGCTGTTTTCTCTTAGGGCTTATAATGCGGTCTCTGTCGCCATCCTGTGGATGAACAGTCAATTGTCTTTGCTCAAAGACAGGCTAACAGCCGCCAACACGCGGTCTCTCAGAAATTATAAATATTTTAAAATAGGCACTATCCTTATAAATAAACTATTTTTTTAAACACAAAATATTATGAATAAATAAACAAATTAAAAATTAGGAAAATAAATCAATCAGTAATAAATAATAATAATAATAATAATAATAATAATAATAATAATAATAAATTACACTCACTGTTATCCACTGTGATGTTGTTACAGAAAGTTGTGCCATAACTGTACTTTTACAACATTTATTAATTATAATTCAACATTTACTAATTCATTCATAAAATCCACAGTTGTCTTTTTGTCTTTGTTAACTTTGGGTAATGGACTGAGTTAACAAGAACTAACAATTACTTACTTTATAATAAAGAGGAATAAATAGTGTAATATATATATATATATATATATATATATATATATATATATATATATATATATATATATAATAAGAGATCATTCATTCTCCTTAGTCTCTTTATTCATCAGGGGTCACCACAGTGGAATGAACCACCAACATATCCAGCATATGTTTTAAACATCGGATACCCTTCCAGCTGCAACCCAGTACTGGGAAACACCTATACACTCTTGCATGCACACTATGGCCAATTTAGTTTATTCAATTCACATTTAGCACATGTCTTTGGACTGTGGGGGAAACCGGAGCACACGGAGGAAACTCACACAAGGAGAACAGGCAAACTCCACACAGAATTGCCAACTGACCCACCCGGGACTCAAACCAGCAACCTTATTGCTGTGAGGCGACAATGCTAACCACTGAGCCACCGCGTCACCCTGAATAAGAGATCATTTGAAAGTTTAAAGACTTTATTTTTGTGTATATTCACAATAACAACAATTTTTAGTAATGGTTAATCATGTGGGTTTCCTCCGGGTGTTCTAGTTTCCCACAAAGACATGCACTATTGGTGAATTTGGTAAGCTAAATTGTCTGTGGTGGTAAGAGATCGCTGGTGATCATGACAAGGACATACACGCATACACTAGAGATTGCTGGAAAACATTCACACTCACACGAACTACAATCCTGCCTCCTAATGGACTACAAATCCCAGTCATGCAACACACACTCACCTGCTCCAAGTCACCACCAATCATTCACAGCTGCGGCTCATTCCCTCTTATCACCAGGACAATATAAACCTCTCAAACACACACATTGCTGAGTCTTGTTTACTGTATAGTGACATTACAACGCGCTTTCTTTGTCTTGCTTTGCCATGTTTTTGATCCTCGCTTTGTTTTGTTGTTTTATTTCTGGCTGCTGCCTGCCTTGTGACCATCTGCCTATTATTTTGACTATGACTCTGGATTGCCACAATAAAACCCCGCATTTGGATCCGTTGGGGGTTGAGCATTGGGCTAACGACCCACCTCGTAAAAACTAGATGTTACGAAACACTAACATGGTGCAGCTAAATATCAACTTTGATATAAACAGCCCTGGGAGTAAATGTATTGGTTTTTGTCTTTACTTAAATGTTTTAGTTCAGTTTACTTGATAATTTTAAGGCAGTCGGTTTCCATATATTTTCCTAGTAATGTGACTAATAATAAGAAGTTAACAACTAATTATTTTGAGTCAATGGTACTGAAGTTTACTTTATTAAAAATTTGTAAATACAAATGGTTTTAAGTTATGCTCACTTAAAATGAATACACTACTTAGAAAAATTAAGGAAACCAATTGCTTAATTTCTAAGTAAGGTTAACTTGTTACATTTTACAGGTGTAGAGAAATGTATTTTAAAAGGTGCTGTATGTAAGTTTTTGACTCTCTAAAGCATAAAAAATTACCATAATATGTTTGCAGATATTTAAGAAACATGCCAAGTGAACATTCTTGTGTAGTCTTTGTTTTGGGGTTTACCCACCCAATGTCAGTTTAGCCAAACGTAAACATTAGGTGATCAGGTTATATTGTAACCCTATGTCTTTACAACATGTCTTCATGATGAGATATACAGTGATGAGCAATTTGGCTGTTTGCACCAGACGAAACACGACATAAATTTAAATACAGCCATTTAGAAGCACAGAATATGCACTCACGAAATGGTAAGGTTTATAATCTATTTAATACATATTAACCCTCTTTAACATTATTAAATGTACATGCTGAATCAGGTGTTTAGTTCTAAAGTTCAATTTTCGATGGCTTATTTTCAAGATCTGAGGTGAACTATCTGCTGCTGCTTTCAGTAGTACGGCAATAAATGTCATGTAAAATGGCATTCAAACTCACATTATTAGCATTTAACACTGAATAAAGCACATGAGGTGTACCTGAGGATATCATCGTCAAGTCTTCTGTTGTTCACCTGTGAGAAATAGAAGCTGTTTCTAATATATCAATTCAAGGTGTTGGTTAGGACAAAAACTTTTTATTATGGAAAATATTCCTTCAATCGGGTGCCGTTGCTTTTATTTAGAACACGGTTTAAATCACTCGCTTTTGTCCGCAATCTGGCAACCTGTGCTTCAATTTGTTTTGATCCAAGAGTGCAATAGCTAGTTCAACCACTGGGTGACAAACTTACATACAGCACCTTTAAACAAAAATGTATTGGTGTGGACATGGCCTTAAACCCTAAAAAAATACCGTTCACCCTTTTAGTTGCTATAGTTAACAGTAATTGTTGCTTTATAAATAATCCCAAAATCATCATTTTGTTCTAACATATGCTAAGGACAGAAGCTCAAAATAATAAAGCTGCAGAGCACAGATGGGCGCAGGTCTTTTTATTTCGCTCTACCCTCTATAAATGCATCTACAATAAGAGAGAGAGAGAGAGAGAGAGAGAGAGAGAGAGAGAGAGAGAGAGAGAGAGAGAGAGAGAGAGAGAGAGAGAGAGATTCTTCCTGGCTGATTCAATATTGAGAGCATGAATGTGTCACTCCTTGCTATTATTGCCTGCAGTAACTGCTTTTCCGCCATGATAGGCTTGCAAATGTGAATTTAAAACTGCAGTAGCGCTAGCATAGGATGTAATATACACAGGTCCTAATAACTCACTCTGACAGAGTTGCTATATGCAGGAGCTTTCTTTAAAAGTTTCTCTGAGTGGGCTGCGCAGGATAATGCTTCAGAATTCATGCATAGATTTATCAAGTACAGCCAAAAGATGTCTTTCTGTTGTGAAGCAGCCCATTGTGAGCTCAGGAGAATGCATGCATGTGTTTGAGGCTATTTTGAGAGGCATAATAAGGCAATCAAAGCCAATAATTTGGCCTGCATCAGGAGAATAATGAACAGCCAAGTCCAAAAAAGAAAAAAAAATCCACACTTTCTCTCTTTATCACACCAGTCCCAAAACGCATGAAAAAGTCAGATGAAGTGTGTAACTTCATACTGACGCATTAAAGCACATCCAAGATGTAAAAATAGGTAGAAAGCGGCGGTCTCGCACAATAATATTTGTGCTGCAGTCAGCAGCTAAGAAGCTCAGCGGATCAATGAAGCTCTATTGACACCACATCTTTTTCATGTCATGAGCTATAGCTGCATGAATAATTAAACTGATCAATCTAAGCTAGGCAAGAGCTATTATCCCTATTGACATTTCTTTACGGGCACCGTTGAGCTTCTGAATAGCTGGTGAAATAGTCTCTTTCAGACTGTATGAAGAGCAGGGGTTTTGAGACATGCATTTGTATTAATTGTGTCAGGGGAAGACTGCGTACACAACAGAATATTGGACAAAATCTACACAACAGCAATTCTCAAAGAATTAAAAGTTTTTTTTTTAAACAAATAAAAGTGTAAAGGTGCTTTTCTTTTTCTGTCATCTATAGAGTTATTTTTACTGGGTAAACCTAAATTTGTAAACCAGTTATCAATTAACCTTATCCATCTCAGTGACCAAAGTGTGACTTAAAAAATGTCATAAAGAGGCATTAAGTGTGGCTTTTTTGTTCAGAAAGCTAATTTAATTTTCATAATGTTTTCCTACTATGTAATGTTATTTATTTGATATATTTGAATTATTTAAATTGATTGATTTTATCAATACAATTAAAATTTTAAATGTTTATTTTACAGGCGACGCAGTGGCGCAGTAGATAGTGCTGTCGCCTCACAGCAAGAAGGTTGCTAGTTTGAGCCTCGGCTGGGTCAGATGGCATTTCTGTGTGGAGTTTGCATGTTCTCCCTGCGTTCGCGTGGGTTTTCTCCAGGTGCTCCGGTTTCCTCCACAGTCCAAAGACATGTGGTACAGGTGAATTGGGAAGGCTAAATTGCCTGTAGTGTATGAGTGTGTATGGATGTTTCCCAAAGATGGGTTGCGGAGGCATCCGCTGCATAAAACATATGCTGGATAAGTTGGTGGTTCATTCTGCTGTGGTGACCGCAGATTAATAAATGGACTAAGCCGAACAGAAAATGAATGAATGAATGAATGTTTATTTTACATTCCTTCAATTAAAAACAAAAGTAACTTATTTCACATCAACTGCATATTGTTATGTCAATATGGACCAAAAACTCTAAAGGAATATTTCCAGTTCCTTGTTGAATCTATGGCATAAAGAATTAAGGTAGTTCTGAAGGCAAAAGGGGGCCCAACCCAGTACTAGTAACGCATATAGGCAGTGAAATAAAAAAAAGTATTGCTGAGAGATTGCGTTGGGTATGCATATAATGTAAAACTGAATATCAAATTAGGTTCCTGTTCACCATTGTGCCTTTGATATGAGATTAAATGCTTTATGCAATGTTGTTGTAATATGTATGTCACTGTGGTTGAAACTGTTAGCTGAATAACAAATCAGCCATTAGTAAATCTGGACAGTTTTAGCATGGTGATAAAGGCATTATAAAAGGATTTTTGCCCTATTAACACATTTAACAGCTGAAGGACGTACGTTTGGGCTGAGCGGTGTCTGCAACAGGGCTTGACAGAGGACGTGGTGTCATTGTGAGAGTGCACAACCATTGTTAAAGTTCCACATGGCACTTCTGACTCCAGCTAATTAAAATTCCCATTTCACCCTCAATAACACTTTATTATTTGGTTGGGTGGTTTCCCCTTCCACTTTGACTTTGTGTGGCAGTACAAGCTCTGCTATATCAGATGGGGTTTAAGAGGTGTAATCTGGCCAGACTGATCCTCCTACTGTGTGAAAAACGCATCAAAACAGCACAAATGACTGTGCTACGTGCCTACTGACTGCAGCTCAATACAACCACTAATTTACTTAGCAGAGCCAGACACTGTCGGAAGCATCCAAGCTTTTATTTTTAGAGTGAAGTTGTTGAAGTCAAGTTAACTATAGGAAAGTATAAACACTACCATGTTGTTTAAATGATATGTAAAAAATGAGCATTTATTGATTCATGAATGATTGATTTCAGTGTTGTTGGCGTTTTTGACTGAATCTAGCAAACAATATGTAAAATGTACTTCTGGTAAATAAAACTGCATTCATGTACCAAGTGCCAAACATTGTTTTTAAGTACAAAATAATGTTTAACTCACATTTGCTTGTTCACATTTACCTATGACAAAAGGGAGTAAAAGTAGGGGATCAAATTATTACACCGAAACATGAAGTCAAATATTTAGGTTGCATTTTGTATAGTAATTTAACAGGGTAGAAGATGGCTGTTACAATCCATTCAGCAATTTGTTCTAAAATAAAAAGTTTTAGCAGGACAGGTAGAGCTCTTAGATACCCAAACTTTAAAAATATTGGCTAGTGGATTAGTGCAGCCATACTGTACTTTGACTATGCTGCAGCCTTTTGGTACAGCAGTAGTTCTAATATAATGAAAAATAAATTGCAGACGGCCCAAAATAACTTGTGTAGAATTGTTATGAACGTACCTCCACTGGCACATTTAAATAATGGACATTAATCATTCATTCATTTTCGGCTTAGTCCATTTATTAATCTGGGGTCGCCAGAGCGGAGTGAACCGCCAACTTATACAGCATATGTTTTACGCAGCGGATGCCCTTCCAGCTGCAACCCATCACTGTAAAACATCCATACACACTCATTCACACACATACACTACAGACAATTTAGCTTACCCAGTTCACCTATACCGCATGTCTTTGGACTTATAGGGGAAACCAGAGCACCCAGACGAAACCCACGCGAACACGGGGAGAACATGCAAACTCCAGCCGGGGCTCGAACCAGCGACCTTTTTGCTGTGAGGCGATTGTGCTAACCACTGCACCACCATGCTGCCTAACGAGCATTATAGTAAAAATTATTTTTTAAAAGTTGAAAAAAAGGGTAACTTTTCTGAAATTAGAGATGGCGTTTAAGATTTTAAAGAAAATGGTACCAAAATATTTTCTTGATTATTGTTTTTATTTAGTGAGGTACACGGCCAATCTACAAGAGCGAGTAGCAGGGATCTTTATCCTTGTAGATTTAAGAGTTGATACAGATGGAAATTCTTTTTTGTGCACCAGTTCTGTTGCTTGGAATGTATTGGTTTTGTTGTATTAGTTGTTTTACAGTTGAAGTTGAGGATTTTGGCGAGTTGCTGAGCTGATGATGTTTGCACTTTATTTATAATTTGCTCGTTCATTTTTTAAAAATATTGAAGACTACAATGGAATTAAGCCTCGACAGTTTTAAAAATATGCATGAATTAGTATAATTAGACGTGTTTGTATATTTTTGTTAAAACTGTAAAATAAATGCAATCAATCAATAAAATACTTTAATTTATTTATTGAACGATATTGAATAAGAACTAGTGTTAATGGAGTACAACTGAAATATTATTATACGTTTTATTTATGATATTTTAACTGTTTCTTTCAATTAGGGTTTTAGTAATTATAGTTTTTGCCATTTTGGATTTTTTTTTTGTCTAAGTCTACATTCCCGCAACATACACCCCCCATATCAAAATATAAACTAATATTGTTATATGCTTGAAATAAAATGGCAATGCATCATTTAGTAGTAGAAAATGAAAAAAGATCTATATAAAAGGTTTTCCCATTCATTGTTTTTAGACCTATGGGGAATTTTAGGAAGAAATTTAAATATCTTTATGTAAATAAATGCTCTAAATACACTCTAAATATATATTGTAGCTTGTTCAGATGAGCTAAAATAATACAAGTCTAGAGTTTTTGGGAACAACTCAATTGTTTTATATTCAGTCCATCATTTCACCCTGCAGGCCAAGACTGGTTACTCACTGAAGCTAAGCATGGCTGAGTCTGGTCAGTACCCAGATGGGAGACCACATGGGAAAACTAGGTTGCTGTTGGATGTGGTGTTAAAGAGGCCAGCAGGGGGTGCTCAGCGTGTGGCCTGTGTGAGTCCTAATGTCCCAGAAAGGTAAAGGGGACACTATACTGTCAGTGAGTGCTGTCTTTTGGATAAGACTTTAAACCGAAGTCCTGACTCTCTGTGGTCATTAAAAATCCCCTGGCACTTCTCGTAAAGAGTAGAGGTGTAACCCTGGAGTCCTGGCCAAATTCCTTCCATCGGTCCTTACCCATCGGCTCCCAATCATCCCCATTCACTGAATTGGCTCTATCACTGTATATTCACTCCACCAATAGCTGGTGTGTGGTGAGCGAACTGGCGCTGTTGTCCTGTGGCTGCCGTCGCATCATCCAAGTAGATGCCGCACACCACTGCTTAATTTGTGAATCACGAGGTCCTGGAACAGATCAGGATAACGGATTCGGCATTTTACCCGAGGATGTAGTAGTGTCGCGCACGAAAGTGGAGAGCGGGGGGGGGTGTCGTGGACGTAGGTTAAGAGCCGGGCGGGGGTTGGTTGTCGCCGACAAAAGTGAAGAGGGTTGGGGAATCGCGGAATAAAGTGAAAGTGAACAGCGGATTGGGGAGGAGGGCGGTTGAGGAGGGGCATCGGTAAAATGAGGTGCCGGCGTGTTCCAGCACAAATTAAGCCCTGCCACACACTGGTGGCGGTGTAAAGTGAGCCCCTTCATGATTGTGAAGCGCTTTGGGTGTATGGCCATACACAATAAATGTACTATACACATAAACATTATTTTCTTCCCTACCTACCTACCTACCTACCTACCTACCTACTTCACCACTTCCCTACCCACTTATTTAAATGTGTTAACTTAATCGATTTGTGTTGGGATAACATGAATAAGTTGTGTGGAAGCCTGCATTTTTTAAGCGTATACTTTTCTCTTTATATTTTATTTCTGTTTATTTTACTACCAATAAATTTACAACAATATTTTTAAACATTTTTTGTTTCAGTTTTAGTTGAATATAATAACCCTAATTAGAACATCATGAATGCGTTCATAACAAACTAATAAAATGAGTCATAATAACCCCATCAGTTTTCCCCAGAGTGTTCTCGTGGTCTCACTGCTCAGGCACAATACAGAGTTATTTTCCTCCTTCCTCACTCAGTGAAGCAGAAGGTTGTGTGAAGTTCATCTGATTAATTCTGCTGGTGAGCTCTGCAGGAATCTTCAAAGACTTTTAATGGACACCTCTACATACAGCAATCTACATACTCATTAAGACCTAATTCTGCTGTATTGCACAGGAGGCAGACACTATCACCACAGACAGCTGCCTCTGTGTTTTAATGAGATCTTCTCCATCTTTCACTGACCATTGCAGAAGTATTGCTTCAAGTATATTTATAGTACACACTTTAGTTTAGGTCACAATTCATGCTATTAGCTACTGGCTTATTACCTGCCTATTATAAAGAAATTATCTGTTCATTAGTGGTTATAAAATATGATGTTATTCTGTATCCCCAAAACCTAAACCCAACTTCTACATTACTAAACAGCAAATTAGTAGTTTATTAAGCTAGTAGTGTTGGTTAGTGGTTTGTTAATACCGTGAATTGTGACCTAAAGTGTTACCAAGTATTTTTACAAAGGTCTTCTGAGCGACACTGGATAAATGTTTGTCTAAGACAGAAGCAAAATGTTACAACAAAAAGATACAACTACAAATATTACAATTTAACCTTTGTGTTGTGTTCCAAAACCTGTAACTTCTTTATGTTTCTCTGTCAAAAATAACCAACCTTGTAACTGCTTATTACTCTCCCTTCATGCTATATCATCTCTAATGCTACATTATCTTGTTGCTTAAATGCTAAATGTGCAATATCACACAAGTAGCTGTGCGATATGGCTGTATATCAGCACTGGTGGGAGGTGTGCATTGGCACGAGGTTGGCACAAGGTTGCAGGCTGCTTGTGTCCCACCAGTGCTGATATACAGCCATATCGCACTGCTACAAGTGTGATATTGCCTTTATACAACAGTTCGTTGCACAATAGTGTATGTATATATATCAAACACTAAAAACTATTTTGCTATTCATTCACATCTGCAGCTGACGTCAGAACAGCTGAAGCAGTTACTAATTCACCAACGTCACTTTAGAGCTAGTGTTTAAATGATTCTCTAGTGAAATGTCTAAAATGATGACAAAACAGGTGATGTTGCTCACATTTTAAGATTATAAGACTGAACGTGACATAAAATGCCATCAGTCTACAGAGAGATCTCCTTACAGGATTAGTCTATTACAGTCTACAGTACTTCTCTGTTGCAGTCGGGATATCACAATAATTAACACTGAAAATAGCAGCGCAATCACTACCACATTGCCGTTCTGTTTGCGATAAGGAAAAACGCTAAACATATGCAGGCATTTCTTCTTTCTTTCTGCCAACACAACACACATTCCTCAACACACTCAATACACTACAATTATAAGGTAAATACAACACTCTTCAGCGTCAACGATTGACAGAAGGCGTGTCTGAAGTTGGGGCTGATGCGATTGTCAAAGGAGCATCAGCCAATAAAATTACCCCGCAATCGGCTGCTGTCTGAGCTGGTGTATTTGCATACAGCAATCTGATTGGCTGATGCTTCCGTCGGCACTTGAGAAGTTGAGAAAGTCTCAACTTCTGCAGCGAGCAACTCCTCTAAAGCGGAGCCGACAGATCCACAATGTAGTTCAGCAAAGCCTGACGTCAACCATTCAAAGTGAAAGGGAAGCATTGAAGCCGACGCCCCAGTATAATAATAATTTGATCAGCTGTAGTTAGAAATTTCTAAGGGCTTATTATGCGGTCCTGTCACAATCTTGTGGATGAACATAGTCAACCGTCTTTGCTCAAGAAATGTCTCAGAAATTATAAAGATTTTAAAATATGCTCTATCCTTATAAATAAACTGCATAGTTGCAATCTAAACAACTACATTCTTGGCAAAAAAAAAAAATCCTCAAAAGTACATTATGTTGCCCAACAGCAGCAATATGTGTCAAACTGTAAAATGTCCTCTGCTTGTTGCTGTATGTGGGCGGAGTAATACACAAGGGTGATGGGTGAAGAGGCTGGTCGAGTGCTGTTACTGCCTGTTACTCACACGGCTATCAGCCAGTCAAATTCAAGAACCAGACAGAACTGTTGAATATTTCTATTTAAAGCATGCCATTTCCAGTTTTCTACTGCGCATGCATAAAGGTTGAAACCACAACAACTTCCTTTATGACTGTTTTAATTGTAACCTAAAGATGCTGTTTCAAAAGGACAGAATAACCATGTCAGATTCACATAAAAAAAGGAAAAGGTCCTTGCTTTAGTATTCAACAACAGTCATATTTCATTTGCAAATGCTACTTGAATTGTTATAGCTATGGGGAAAACTTATACCGAGTTTAACAACGGACTTAGCTCGGCATCATTTAATATAAATGGCAATTAAAGTCCCTGGCGTCTGGCTGAGATCAACACCTTTTATTACGTTTGGCTAGCTAAAGCAATCTACTCCCGGGAGGGGTAGAAATCAGGGTCCGTGCGATTTACTTGCATAAGGAAGTTGAAATTGGGGGGCACGTAATTAGAGCTGTAAAGCTTAACTTTTCAACTTTAGGTGAAAAATCGAATCTGTTAGAGATGTCCAGTAGATTAATAAGTACCAAAAAAAAAAAAAGTCCAGAGATGGAGGGGATCACCAAAATGGGGAAGTCCCAGAGTAAAATGAGAAAATATGATACACTGGTGTTTTGGAATATGGAAAAACTGTCTTTACGCTGTTTTTATCTGTTTTTATATTATTTGTTTCTCTTTTATTTATACTTGTCTCTTTTATTCCTGTTTATGTAAAGCACTTTGAATTGCCACTGTGTATGAACTGTGCTCTATAAATAAACTTGCCTTGACTATGTAGCCAGAAGTATGTATGGCTGTATTTCGCTTTTAAAACAAATGCTACGGGGTGGAATGAGGCCATTCCTTTTTGCACTACCAGCTGACCGCTTACCACCATATGGACAGCTTTCCCGCCATTTCCATTTTGTCCAGTAGCTTGCCATGTACGCTGGGGGACTTAAAACGCAGAGAGAAGTTGACCACGACGACGGGGTTAAGTCTGGCGAAGAACGGTTCCAGAAAGCAGGTAAAACAAAAACAAAAGCCAAAAATACAAAATCAACAAGTAAAGAAAAGTGAGAATGTGGTAAAATCTGAAAACATGGCAAAAATCAGACGAGGGCTTTTCTTTTTCTGGATTGCTTTTTAAAACTGTCGGTTGGGTTTAGGGAAGGAGGAGGGAGGGTCAGTCGATCAGTCAATCAGTCAGTAATTCATTCAGTCAGTGAGTTAGTCGATAATGGCCTCTGGTGGATTTACGTGAGAACAGTAGGTGCGAATGGCGCTCGCGAGGGAAATTTGATCTTAAAAAGCGTACACAGTGGCCTCTGGTGGATTCGTGAAAACAAACTGCAAAAAAATAAATAAATAAATAAATAAACTTTCCTTCTAGGACACATTTGGCGCTCTCCAGAAATGTATAGTGGTACATTTTCTGAATGAGCCTGGATTGTCTGAATTCCATTATTACATTCATACTACTGTATATAGAACATACTTTACTTAAAACAGTTAGAAAACTAAGTTTATATTCAAATGTAGTACATTCACAAACAGTATGAGATTTTGGACAAATACAGGCTCAAATAAAAAAAAAAATAGGGATTTAAAGGGATAGTTCACTCAAAACTGAGAACTCTGTCATCATTTACTCATCCTTCACAAACCTGTTTGAGTTTCTTTCTTCTGTTGAACACAAAAGGTGTTTAGAAAAATGTTGAAAACCTGTAAGAATTGACTTCTATAGTATTTAAAATTGTATTTGTATCAAACAGTGGGTCAATGGTTACAGTTTTTTTTTTTTTTTAAAGATTTTTCAAAATATCACTGTAAGAGGCTAAATTATCATATGCATTTGTTTAAATGGCAAAACATGTCTTTTTTACTCAAGAAGGTCCATACTGACTCCAAAGGCAGATACTGATAAGATCAGGGACTGGTATGTGGACTTTGGGAGTTTTACGATGTGGTCACATGTTGATTGGTCAGTTTGAATGTCTCAGCATTTGGGCTTTAGTCACATGGTCAAGAAAGATACAAAATAGGTGGTAGAACTCTGCTCTGGCTCTTTTCCTGGCCTGTCTTTTCCTGGTCTGCTTTCCTCCTCCGCTCCTCTCCTCCTCTGGAGTCTATCTTCTCTGACTCTACTGCAATCAGGCTAACTTCTGGGCCTGCTCTCTGTCTCTCCTTCTACCTCTGGTAACTTTAACATTTAAGCTGGGTACAATTTATATCATATGTTTTATCATTTTATATTTGATCATTTTATACAGTTATTTTGTAATTAAGTTGTAACCATAGCAAGTTATTGTCATTAAATCATTTCATTTTCAAGTATTTGTGTATTACTTTTGATTTAACATCAACATTTAATTGCTTGCATAAGGATGGTTTAACTAGAATGTAGTTTTTTACCATCAATACTTATAACTTTTTAGTCATTCGGCAGAACTACAGTTCGAACCACTGTGGTTTAAAACCCATTCTTACATCACCTATCAAGAAAAAAGAAACTCAAGGTTTGCAACCACCTGAGGGTAAGTAAACAGTGAGTAAATGAACATTTTTGGGTGAACTATCCCTATAAACAGAAAAAAGGGTCTGTCCTCTGAAACACTGTGCCACTGTCTCCTCTCCAGAAGATTTAATGTATGTTGTGAATACACAAGTCTGACAGCATCTTCTACCAACTCACTGCCGTCATCATCACAAACTGTTGTTATCTCTGAAAAACCAAATCCAACCTGCTGTTCGATCACTTCATGAGCTAGCAGCTGCTTTGGAGAACCATAACTGCATTACAAGGCGGCGCAGTGCCAGACCCCGGTTGGAAATGGTAGAAGCCAGCAGATTGCATTATTTCATTGGAGCTACAGTACAAGGATAAGAACGTTCTTTCACCAAGAATGTAAGGTTATTATTAGATTATTCCTCTGTCCTGGAAGCCATTAATCTTTTCAAGCTGTGACCACAGACCATGCAGATTGCATTTTCTTTGCTCTCTGTTGTACATTTAATTGAATTAATGGGAAAATTCGCAGTGGGCCCTAAAGCAGAATAACCATGTTTGAATTTGACAATGAATCAGTGTTTTAATATTAGAGACGGAGGGAGGTCAAACAAAGTTAGCAATATATGCCTGGGCAGTCTGTTTGAAAATATGACTGTCATACATTTTTACAGCTTTACAATAAAACGCTCTGTGAAATATTCTTCAGTGTAACAACATGTTATAAAAATCAGGGCTGGCATATTCAGAACAAATTGATGACAAAAAAAGACTCTATTTAAGGATCACATTGCATCCCAACATATAATTAATGGTCATTTTAAACCTTTATGTTTCACTATAATAAATATATATGCAACTATAATGTATTTAATTATTTAAAATCCAGTCAATATTTGAAGGAACTGGTCTGAATATGTGTATTTTTTTTCTTTTTTTTTAAATATAAGCACACTAAATGACAATTAACATGCATATTTGTTTATTAAATGTAAATAAATGATGATGAATATTTCAACCTTTTTTGTTTTAACTTTACAAAAGCTAGAAACAAAACCCTTTAACTGCATTTAACACTTTTTTTTAATGCATGTATACACAATTTTTGTACATATTATTCGATGCAGACACCAATCATATTATTACTACTACTACTACTACTACTACTATTTTTATTATTATTTATTTATTAGTTTTTTTTTGTAACATTTGTGTCAAAGCATATAACTGGAGGATGAAACTGTGAGAGAAAAAAGTACTGCACAAAAATTTTATTTTTGCCCTGCAATAAATAGAATAATTGTAACTGAAATGTTGTGTGTTTATTCTAAAATTGTGGCTTTGACTGCATGAAATAAGAGACAGTGCATTGAAGGTTGCCTTGGCATTTGCGCACATTCAGAAATTTCAGCCTGATTTCACGAGGAAACATAACTATTTCACATTTTATCAGTGTAGTGTAGTGTAATTTGTTAAGTCATATGAAAATGTGAGATTTTTAAAAGGAGGCGTGGCATCAAACCCCACCCCTAAACCCAACCATCATTCGGGGATAAGCAAATCGTACTAAATTGTACTAATGAGATCGTACAATTTCATATGAATTAGCCACTAAATCAAAAAGTTACAAACTACTGTGAGATAGCGTTGGAAATTTTGGTCGAATCAGAATCCAGTATTCTGGGCAGCCTCATAATAAAGTTGCAGTCACACTTGACTTTTCTTCCCATAGACTTCCATTCATACGCACGCGAATGCGTCAGACCGGAAACAAAGGGTCATTCGTTAAGTTTCGCAGTTCGCTGCGGTGCAAAGTTCAAGCTTGGTGAACTCACTTGACTGCGTGAGACCAATCAAGGATCAAAACATGACCTTTATGGACAAAAATTTAAAACATGGAGCCATCGCTTGCTTTTTTTAATGTCTCATCATCTTGTTTAATCTCGCCCCTTTTGGTAGCGCTACACGACAGAATTTTGCTCATACAAACTGGTGTGACCGCAGCTTAAGCCTGAGACAGTCAAACCTAATAGGCAGACAGCTTGTGAGTGCAGCACAATCAGTGTGGGTGGAAGCATAATGTCTCAGAACCCCTCTGAAGCACTCGACTGAAGAATGTTATGTTTTTTTGTAGCTCACTTTGCCAACTGGATGTCATTTTAGTCTATCCTTTTAGCCTTCACAGGCAACAGAAAACAAGAAAGATGATCATAGCCTTAAATATGATAAAGACAGCAACAGAGGAAACAATTAGTCTTTTTGTTTTCTTCAAGTCGGTTTTAAAATGTCGGTATACTGTAAGACTTTCTTGAATGAACTGCCCAGGGGTGTTGCAAATATGGCCATTGAGGAAACAGACTTTACTTTTAAGAAACTTATTGTGTGCATGCGTTCATCAGAAATGCCTGTGATTGGCTTTGATTATCAGCGCTGTTCACCGAGCGGTGACTTGGGTACATGGACACTGGAGCATTTAAAAGCCACAATTATCATTCCAGCAAACTCACAAGCAGTGAATTGTGCACAGTTGTGATTTTTAATTAATTACACTTGTGTTGCTTGTCATGTATATTACAGTATGTATAGTATATACCAATGTTTTCCAACCCTGTACCTGGAGGCACACCAACAGTACATATTTTGGATGTCTCCCTTATCTGAACCATTCATTTCAGGTTTGAGTCTCTTCTGTTGTTTTGAAGATTTGATTGAGGTGTGTTTGAATAGGAAGAGTATGAAAATGTGTACTGTTGGTGTGCCTTCAGGAACAGGGTTGGGAAACACTGGGATATGATACTGTGACGTCCCGCTCTCCCTTGTGAAGCTTATACAGAAGTAACTAAAACTGCAATTCATCGAAATTCCACTGGGCCTGAATCAATAATAGAGTATATTTCTATTGACCACAATGTTAAAATGACCAACTTTCAGCAGAAAAAATAGTGAAGGCTGCAATGTCCCCCCCAAGGTGATTTCCGCGACCAAGAAAAAATACTCAGGAGGGGATAATGCCAAAACAACAAAGAATAGATCTAACGGATTGAGGAAGTACAATTATCAGATAATATGGCATGCTTTGTGCACTTAATTGTGTTCACAAACCATTCAAGTGGCCTCGATTACCCAGGTGAGTGAAATTACATACCATATCTATAAATGTATTTATTATTTTATTTTGAGCTTGAATGCACTCCAGAATCTGACAGATTGTTTAGCTGTAGGCTCTAGAACAGTCATTTGAAACGTTGTCATACAGTGTTGTGCCTTTATTTCATCAATAGCCTTGCATTTACTAACACAGACAATATTTGAAGTGTTTTGAAGTAATTTGCGTGTTCCTCTTGTAGAAAAACATCATAAGACCAATGTTTAGTGGCTCAATGTGTTACAACAGTGTTTTAAAAAGACTAAACACTTTATTGAAAATGTACAACCAAGCACATGTGGTCAGAACACAAGTGAATCGCAGGTAATGAAGTATTAAGTGTTTTCTCTAAAGTAAAGCCTGCCCAGGCAAAATGCTAGCAGGCATCTCTAGCTCTACACTCGCTCCACCTCCTTGCCCTTTTTTGTAACCCCCGGTCAGCGTGATGATGCGCGAACAAAATGGCGACAGTCAGCCTTGCCTACTTGTAGCTTTATTTGCGATCTTCAGAAGTGATGTCACGGATATTACGTCCATATTTTTTACAGTCTAAGGTTATGATCTATTATTGAACCGATACCAAATTGTCCACATCTGCATTGCATCAAAGAAACAATTTATTTCGAATTGGAGGAGACTGGTGTTTTGTATGGTAGCCATAGAGCCAATTAGCCTACTATTTTAACACACAATCAACAGCAATGAGAACTAAACCACCGCCATGAATCTTGCTTTTAGTATTCTTGTGTTCTAAAACTATAAATAAAATGGCTTTTCAATTTCAGCCTTCAATTAACTGCACCTTCTTTGTGCTCTACTTGATCTGTAGCCAGCAGCAGTTTGACGCCGTCATAAAGAGTGTACCAACACTACGTGAATGTCCTCTCGCACCTCTTCGCCGTGTAGCAATAGTTACTGTCAAGACTTACACCCATCAAACAGAGCCCAAGGCCCGCTTCTCAAATCCCTCCATCCAATTTAAGGTGCACTGTTTTTCAATGTGTAAGCAGTTACTGGAGACCTCAGGTTGAGATATGCTGTCACGACGCGAAAACTTTGGACCCTCAATGTTGAGATGGTGGAAAAGACAGCTAGACAACCTTATTAATGTTCAAGTCCTCTGCATGCTGCTGTCAACATGTTTTAGATGTTGTGTACGCTCATATTCTCAAAAACAACAGCTCCAGTGGCGGTGGAGTTGAGGCGGATTTTAATTAAAATCCAGTTGCATGGAGGCAGTCATGAATCACCTGCCAAAAGGTGCAAAACAGAGGAAAATCTGTTCCATAGACATATGTTAAAAAGAGATTATTTTTATTTTAGCCAAAGAAATTTATTAAAAATAACGCAATGGAGCTGGAAAATGTCAGTCCTTTGAATCCACGCAGCACAGAGAAGTACAGATGTTATCCAGGAAAAATACTTTGACTAATCTTTAATATGTTGGTGGGAGGTAAATAGCTCAGTACAATTTAGAGACTAAAATAGCAAATCCTTTACATATCCTGCAGTACCTTGTTTTATTCAATGGATGCCTTCAGTGTGCTCATAAAAAGCAATCTTCAGCATGTGTTTGCTGCTGCTGTGAGCTGCAAAAGGACTTAAATTAGCTTTTTTTTCTGCCTACAAAATTTCAGTATGGATTCCACTTAAGAGGCTATATGGAACATTTGTAGGGTAAAATCAATTTGTCACACTGCATGGTATTTTCACATAATTTACTGTAGTGAAGGCAAAAATGGTGGGAGTTACAGGAACCATAATGTACTTTTCTCCCATGTTTAGTTTTGTAAATGATAGCTTAAAGTCTTAATACTGGTCTACAACAGATATCCTATTAGGGAGACAGTCAATTTTTAAAGATGTACTGTAAATCCAATAGTTTGTCTTTAATTTTGAAAGCCTTTTACAGCTAAAAGTCAATATAATAGTCAGACTATACGTTTTATAATGCTTTAGCTTATTATTGTTCATGTTAAAAACATGTGTAATGGAACTTGTTGTCATTTTATCTAATTTACTAACAAACTGCAAAGTTAGAGTAGCATATTACATGCTAATATGCAATAATCTGCCAGATAAATGAATATAACAAGATATCAATGATCATTTATTTATTCATTTTCCTTCGGCTTAGTCTCTACAGCAGGTCACCACAGCACAATGAACCGCCAACTATTCTAGCATTGTTTTACGCAGTGGATGTCCTTCCAGTCACAACCCAGTACTGAGTCCCTTAAACTCACTCATTCACACACACTCACACACTAAGGCCATTCATTCATTTTCTTTTTGGCTTAGTCCCTTTGTTAACCTGGGGTCACCACAGAGGAATGAACCGCCAACTTATCCAGCATATGTTTTACGTAGTGGATGCCCTTCCGGCTGCAACCCATCACTGGAAAACATCCATACACACTCATTCACACACATACACTACAGGCAATTTTAGCATACCCAATTAACCTGTACCGCATATCTTTAGACTTGTCGGGGGAAACTGGAGCACCCGGAGGAAACCCACGGGAACACGGGGAGACCATGCAAACTCCACACAGAAATGCCAACTGGCCCAGCCGGGACTCGAACCAGTGACCTTCTTGCTGTGAAGCGACAGTGCTAACCAATGAGCCATTGTGCCACACTTATAATCAATCAAACGGATCTACAATTTTTTTTTCAAACATTCAACTGATGATAAGGAGATTTAGCACAATTTAGCACAAAAAACTGAGATGCAATTACTGTCAGCCTACAATACAGCGCTCATTCCCTAAATATATATGTTGCATAAATTATCATAATCTCATGAATAATGAAGAGCTATATTTAGCTATCTCTACATGGTGCTATCCCCTCCTCGCCCCTTTAACTTAATTTTCAGCACAATATAATTATCATGATTTTCTCATCAGAGATCTATTTTTCAAGAAAAGAATCTGCTTTGGAGTTCACATTTCCTGATGAAGAGAATTTGATTGTACTTAATTTTTACGAGGCAATAAAAATAAAATTATACCTATATTTACATTTTTTTTGTTTATTATATATACACACACATATGATCCTGTAGCACAAAACCTTCAGTTGCACTGGAATATTTGTCGGAATAGCTAAAAATACACTGTACAAAATTTTAAGAGGGCGTCATGGTAGCGCAGTGATCAAACAGAAATGCTAACTGACCCAGCTGTGGCTTGAACCAGCGACCTTCTTGCTGTGGGGTGGAGTTTGCATGTTCTTCCTGTGTTCCTGTGGGTTTCGTCCGGCTGCTCCCGCTTCCCCCACAGTTCAAAGACATGCGCTATAGATGAATTGAATAAACTAAATTGTCCGTAGTGTATGTGTGTAAAAGAGTGTGTATGGGTGTTTCCCAGTGTTGGGTTGCAGCTGGAAGGGCATCTGCTGCGTAAAACATATGCTGGATAAGTTGGCGGTTCATTCCGCTGTGGCGACCCCAGATTAATAAAGAGACTAAGACGATAAGAAAATGAATGAAATTGAGGGTGATTTGTTTAATATTTTGGTTTTTTTAAACCTTTAGGATTCAATATTTTCAAATAGTTGCATCTTGATCAAATATTTTATAAAAAAAATCAAACAAAAGCAAGCATCTTCCATATTATAAGTATATTTTCCATGTCACAAAAACTGCCTTTTATTTGAGAAATATCGCTAAGTTAGGAAGTATGCTATCCATCTCATATGCAGAACAACTAGTCCATGCTTTTATGACTTCTAGGCTGGATTACTGTAATGTTTTGTTCGCTGGCTGCCCAGCATCCTCTATTAACAAACTTCAACTAGTACAAAATGCAGCTGACAGAGTTCTTACCAGGTCTAGAAAATAAGATCATATCACCCCAAATTTATCCTCCTTACACTGGCTGCCTGTTAAGTTTCGTATTGAATTTAAAATATTGCTTCTTACATATAAAGCTTTAAATAATCTAGCTCCTGGTTATCTAACCAACCTTCAGTCTTGCTACAATCCAACACGCTCTTTAAGAAATCAAAACTCAGGGCTTCTGGTAGTACCCAGAACAACAAAGTATAGGAAAGGAGGTCGAGCCTTCTCATTTATGGCTCCTAAACTCTGGAATAGCCTTCCTGATAATGTCCGAACACTCCTTAATACACCAGCCATTGTGTGAGAAACTCTAATATGCTTTACATGTTTGTTTCTATGTTTGTTTAGATAACTGCTATTTTCATTTATAACACTTCATTTTTTGCATCTTGTTTAAATACGAACAGCAGCTACGCTTATTATTTTCTTTCCACCTGGGGATACTCATTCCGAGGTTCCTAGAAACTATGCAGCGCCATTGATGCGATCCAAGACATATGAAGAGATGATCCCAAGATATCCATAATCCTGGACCAGTCATGGACGTCCAGCCTCTCCAGCCTCCGGCGCCTAGACTGCAGCTCCACACAGGAAGTTTGGCCAAAAGAATAATGGTCGTCCCCAACAGAGCCTGGTTCCTCTCAAGATTGTTTTTCTCCTTCACTTTGTAAATTGGTTGTTTTTTTTTCCTCGCTGCTGTCACCACCGGCTTGCTTGGAGTGGGACTTGTGGAGCTGCGCTTTGGTGGATTTGCTCTTCAGTGTCTGAACTTTCAGCAGTGAAACTTAAACCACACAGAACTAAACCTCACTGAACTTCAACTCTGAAAACTGGACTTTACTAGAACTATGTTAAGCAGCTTTGACACAATCTACATTGTAAAAGCGCTTTAGAAATAAACATAGACTGAATTGGATCTTTCAGGTGATGTAAAAATCTAAAAAATAGGACTCTCAATGTGAAATAATAAAATTTAAAGATAATAATTAATTTAAAAATACATATATTTGACATTTACTCTAATAATATTTTAATATAATTTCCATTCTCATTTAAAATAACAGCATATTGCAATTATTCAAATTATTAGAATTAAGATGCATAATATATTCAAAAGTCATTTTATTTATAATAATCCTTTATTTTATGGTTACTTTTCATTCATTTATTTTCCTTCGGCTTAGTACCTTATCCATCAAGTTTTACCAAAGCGGAATGAACCGCCGATTATTCCAGCATAGGTTTTACACAGTGGATACCTTTCCCGCTGCAACCCAGCACTGGGAAACACTCATATATTTTGCATTCACACACACTCATACACTATGGCCAATTTTGTTTTATTCAGTTCATCTATACCGCATGTTTTGACTGTAGGGGAAACTGGAGCACCCAAAGCAAACCCACACGAACACAGGGAGAACACACAGGAATGCCAACTGGCCAGCTGGGACTAGAACCAGCAACCGTCTTGCTGTGAGGTGACGGTGCTAACCACTGAGCCACTGTGCTGCCCATGGTTATTTTTGGTAATAATGTTTTTATTTGAGTACTTTATTTAGCTTATACTGTACAATATGATTGTGTGAGGCCTAAACATTGAATACAGAAGAAGCAAAAAGGAGTCAGAAACGGATGTCTACCAGATCAAACACACAGACTGACTGACGGCAAGCAGCAAAGTGCAAAAAGATGATGTCAGATCCTGGCATACAAGACAAAAACCCAGGAGACACTACAGACAACAGTGTAGCGCTGGTGCCACTGGTGGGCTTTTTTGGAGAAACACACGTCCTACTTTCCTAACCAGTTGAGTATAGGAATGCATCCTCTCCTCGACTGATCTGATAGAGAGCTTTTTTCCATACGCACGGCTAGAGGTCACTTGAGATTTCTCAAAAAACCCATGGGAGATACATTGCATGAGGTGCTCTATACCAAATCTTTCTGGATTTCTCATGCGGCTCACATTCTCTGGTGCTTTTCTTTAAGCGCGTGCTATTAAAAGATCACAGGTGAGCACTGCGAGGGAATGTGAGGGAAATTCAGGTCACAAAATCTCAGTGGAGGCGCTTAAAGCTAAAAGTCTTCATAATGGAATCACGACATCTCATTAAAATCTGAAGCCGTGTGTTCCACATTATGGAGGAATAAACAAGTAGTAAGAAGTGGAAAATAGATTATACTGTATACATTTAAAGACGGCCTGCTTAAAATCAGACAAAGAGAAAGCACAGTGGTGAGATTACACATTTGAATAAATAATAGGATTTAATTACCAAATTAATCATTTAACAAATTGTGCATGTGTGAAATACCTTCATCTTCAGCATCTCTCTCTCTAATCACGAAGCTGCGAGTTCATAAATGATCTAAAACATCAGTGTTGCCTTTTTGTTGCTCGGAAATTTAATAAAAGAAATTCAGTAGTGAATTGTATTACTACATCACATGGCAGCATTGACAATTTATGTGTTTGTGAATGTTTCCTTGTGTGTGTGTGTGTGTGTGTGTGTGTGTGTGAGATTGTAACCAAAGATGTTCATATACAAAAGACAGTGCATTTAAATTACTAGGAATGGGGCAGCCTGCAGAGTGTGTTCCAGTCCTTCACACCTCAAAAACATGCCATGACCAGGGCCAGATAGAATCTGCGGACATTTTTTGCTATTTCTGTGGAGAATTATGTAAAAAAATCTGCAGATTTACACGGAATAATTTAGGAAGTATCATAACTAAAAACTTAATATGTGAAATAATAAAAATAATAGCTTTTTACCTTTTATTTAATGTTTACAATGCAAATCTAATTAGATTCACTTATTTGGTAAACAAAGAAAGTTTTTTCATAGAATATATCTACTACAAGTCAGAATATATCACTTTACAAATTGTATTGTAAATAAATCATATGAAAAATTTAATATTAGTCAATAATTTTAGGGAAATTAATTTAAAAACTGAATAAATATAAGTTTACACACATTTACACGAGTAAATAATTAGACTCAATGACGTGTGGGCCTATCCATGACTTACTAACATTGTTGTGTTTTGCCATAAGTTCCATTAAAAATGCAAACGTATTCAATCAATGTGCTGACATGATTTCCATTAAACATTAAGCTTATTTTAAAAAAATAGCCAATACCCAGGTAGCAAAGTATTCTGGCCCAGATTTGGCATAAATCTGGCACAGCAGGCATTCATCCGAAACTGGCATACAGCATGTGGGCCAAACATGGCCCTAGTTTGGCAGAGGCGGTGCTGTCTTTGAGGTGGCACACAATACTTGGGCCAGATGTAAAATGTAGTATTTGGCCCAGATGTTAATAATTGACTAAAAAAAGGGAGAGAAAGAGCAACCAGTAAAAACAAATGCTGAATCAATATTGGAATTACTTTTGCACGCTGGAGGAAGGAGGACACCATGGCTGAAGTATTTCTTTTAGACGGGTAATGTATGTTTTAAAACTATTTTAGTCACGCAAAACTTATGTAGATTTTGTTGTTACAAATGGGTTAACTTATATACACAGAAGTGTTGTTCAGCCACTGACATCTTCCATCGAACGATTGATGTGACTATTTTCAGCTTGTGACCTTTTACAGCATCGATAATGTAGATTTTTTTTATTTAGTTTAACAACAAAACAGAAGTAAATAGCACTATTCTGTCTATCCTGCTTTACTGAGGTGAAGTTGCTTTTATATTCACAGTGGTTCAATTCATATTGGTTTACCATGCTACTCTGAATATTGGGTCTCACATCTATCCTTCTCTCTCTCTTTCTATCCAACCTAAATTTCTATATATGTATGTGTATATATGTATGTGTATATATGTATGTGTGTATATATATATATATATATATATATATATATATATATATATATATATATATATATATATATATATATATATATATATATATATATATATATATATATATATATATATATATATATATATATATTAATTGAAGTATGATTATTTTGCACATGTATTTCACAGTACATTACACTGCATAAGCATCGGAGACATGAGGCAAAAGCTCATTAATATTCATGAGCCTTCCAATTAAGGTAAAAGCTGAGAGTTTCATTCTAGGATATAAATGAGCTTGTAAGTCCGTTTTGGGAGATTTTGGGAGACTTGTATGCAGATATCAGAAAACTATTTAAACATACCAATGCATTCTATATCCCTCTTAATGGAAATTTGATCATTGTTTTGGAGCACACTAGCTAATAAATAACCTTTAGAGATTTTAGCAAATTTCAAAGGACAATTAAGGGTTATAAAAAGAGCCAATTGACAGTTGCAAATATGGTGGTCAAATGAAGAGACTTTCCTAGACAGGGACTGTGCTTTCATTTAATTAAACGACTGCAATTTAAAGCAGCACATTAATACAGAACTGTGATTAAACTGACTGAAACTACTGTCTACATTCCAGCTTGCAGAATATAATATTCACACAGACCATGGGATTTTTTTAACAACAACACCAATTAAATAATAATAATAATAATAATAATAATAAGAAGAATAATAATTATTCTTATTCTTATTATTAATTTATGTATTCTTCAATGAAAATCTTTGTTATTTTGCACAGTATGGAATAGTGTGGAACTCAGAGCCAGCACTCATGGAGCAGGGCTAAATAATGCAGTAGTGAAGGGATCTGATGGAGCTGACAGACCAGGGTAAATGAAAGTACAGTCCTCAATGTCAAACAGACAGTGGTTAGGCAGACAGTGTTTATTCAGCCATTGTGTCTCAGCTCATTGTGTGCTGTGAGAGGTGACAAATGTTTTTAAGATTGCCTAGTTTAATTCCAACTCAACTCGGGTCTTATCGTTAGCGAGATCTTGAAAGGAGCCTTTGGGCAGAGTATAGATTTCAAATAGAAGATTTTACAGGGGCCGTGAAGGACGTTTGGATGTCATTAAATGGATGACTTATAATTTATGGCCTAATTAAATTGCAGAACATTTTCAGCAACAATACAACAGTAGAGAACTGGATCAGCATTCTTGAAGAAGGTGAAGACCTGCGGTTAAAGATGTGCACAGTTTTAAAATCACATACATAACAATAGAAGGACTGTTTTAATAGGGTGTACATTATGTGGATTTTTCCTCAAATATAAACCACATAAATAAATACGGTTGATGTCAGAATTATTAGCCCACTTTTGAATTTTGTTTTCTTTTATAAATATTTCCCAAATGATGTTAAACAGAGCAAAGAATTTTTTTACAGTATGACTGATAATATTTGGGCTTCTGGAGAAAGTCTGACTTGTTTTATTTCGGCTAGAATACAAGCAGTTTTTAATTTTTTATTTTCATTTTAAAGGTCAACATTATTAGCCCCTTTAAGCTATATATTTTTTGATAGTCTACAAAACAAACCATCATTATAGAATAACTTGCATAATTACCCTAACCTGCCTAGTTAATCTCATTAACCTTGTTAAGCCTTTAAATGTCACTTTAAGCTGTATAGAAGTGTCTTGAAAAATATCTAGTCAAATATTATTTACTGTCATCATGACAAAGATAAAATAAATCAGTTATTAGAAAGGAGTTATTAAAACTATTATGCTTAGAAATGTGTTGAAGAAATCTTATCTTCCTTAAACAGAAGTTGCGGGGAAAAAAAATAAACGGGGCTAATAATTCAGGGGGCTTCAAATGTACATTTAAATACTTGTCTAAAGTTAAACATTTTGGAAACATTATGTCTTGTTTTTTCTAAAAGAATTGTTATACTCAACAAGGGTGCATTTATTGATTAAAAAATACAGTGAATTAATTAAATATCATTACAATTTACAATTAAGGTTTTCTATTTTAACATATTTCATAATGTTCCTTATGTAATTTTTACCATCACACTACAGTCTTCAATGTCACATTATTCTTCAAAAATCATTCGATTTGATACTTTATTTCTTACTACTAATGCTGAAAACATTTTAACTGCTTAATATAGAATTCAAGTACTTAATATATAATTCAAGTACTTGCACGTCCTACACGTACAACATTCCACACTTGTTTTTAAAGGTTGAATTGGTGCATCATCTGGGTATTAAAAGAAATATATATCAGCATTCCTAGTTTGGTATAAACTGTATCTTAACTATTTGATGGTCAGTTCTCTACAAAATAAACAAGAAGTGCTTCAACACAAGGTGTTGCATCGCCAAAACACCAAGATTATGCGCCAAGATCATGGCAATATTTAACTGAAATGTTCAGTTCTTGATATAAAATATGGATATTATGTAATGTAAGTCAGTGATTGTAATGCAGCATCATAATGAACAAATATGCGCTAGTCATTGGCTTATATGAATAGGGAGTTCAAAAATGATCACGTCCGTAATGCAAAATTGGGGTTGTTTAGAGCAAAGACCGGAGAGGAGTTTGCGATCATAATTAACATGGACATATTTGGCTCTTTATACAAAGTTTCATTTTATTTGTAATAATATTTACTACACAATATAAACTTTTTCACTAAATCGTTACGGACGTGACACGTGAATGATTACTGTTAACATAAAGCATGGAAAAGGTGAGTCTTTAACCCCTTTTTTGAAAGCACAAAATGTGGTTAGATGAAAATGAAATTTACCATTGGCACAATCCTCATATTTCATGGATAAAGCAATTTCCTTAAAAATGCAACAAGAACACAACATAATAAAATATAGACCTTAATGAGCAAATTTAAATTGGTTTTGTTATTTTGGTCAAGTTTATTTTTTCATGATAAGGCTGACATTTTCATGGAATTGCTCATATATACAAAAAAAAAAAAAAGGCGTTAAACTATTAGGTAGAGTTGTCAGGTTACTGATGTAAGGTGCTTCTGTCCCTGTTATCTTATTTATATTATTATTATTAGTATTATTATTATTATGGGATTGTTATAATTATTATTATTATTATTAATAATTAAAGAACTTATAATTTACTAATACAGGTTCTGAAAAACATGGTTATATATTTTACAATTAACAAAAACGACATAAATGTATTGGGTTTCTTGTATTATATGAGAATACATATGCACACAAATGCACAATGAGAGGGTGAAATATATATTTGTGTTGAGTAATTAAACAAGTCAGGAAAACAAATGAGATTTAAGCAAGTTACTTGTGGATGAAAAATGTTATACAAACAATAAACAACAACAAATTCATGTTAACTTTTTTACATTATTTTAAATTAAGATTCATTAAACCTGCAATTTCTTGAAAGTTGTTGCGCTTCAAACGTCAGTCACATGATAACGTAAACATGGTGGATGACGTACGATCGCATTCATACTTAACGAGATTTGGCTGTTGAGTACCTACTCTAGTCCACGTTAAGTAAGTACTTATTGAAATTGAGTACCTACTCACAGAGTATGCGGTTTCGAACACAGCCATTCACTACGGACAATTTAGCTTACCCAATTTACTTATGGCGCATGTCTTAGGACTGTGGGGGAAACCGGAGCACCTGGAGGGAACCTATGTCAACACGGGGAGAACATGCAAACTCCACACGGAAATGCTAACTGACCCAGCTGAGGTTCGAACCAGCAACCTTCTCGCTGTAAACCCACTGTGCCACCATGTCGCCATTTAATTCAAGTACCATGCAAAAATCTGAGACAAGTGACATTTGTTTAACAGTATAACCGTTTTACCTGTAATAAAATCTGCCATGGTGAGAATAAGAATCAAAATGTAGTCATGGAAATGGATCCAAAATCACTTCACGTCATAGGATGAAAAACAGATGAACTTCATTTATTCATTTTGCTTCCGCTTTTACACAACGGATGCCCTTCCAGCCACAAGCTAGTACTGGGAAACATCCATACACTTTCGCGTTCACATGCACTCACACACTACCCAATTCACCTATACCGCATGTCTTTGGACTGGGGGTAATCGGAACACCCGGAGGAAACCCACGGCAACACGGAGAAAACTGGCAAACTGCACACAGAAATGATAACTAGCCCAGCCAGTACTCGAACCAGCGACCTTCTTGCAACAGTGCTAACCACTGAGCCACCATGCCACCCCAAATCCAACTTGAGCACCTCGAAATGACATATAACATGCAGAATTTAAGAATAGTTGAATTTCATGCGGATCTTTCATATGCTCGACAGCTCCTGCTCTTCACATGAGATGCTCAGAAGCCTCAGAGAAGAGAAGGTGGACGTGTCATTTGACACATATAGTGCTGAAGAGCAGCTGTGATCTCAATGCTTGTACAGTTCACAACGCATGCTTGCTCTGAACACAAAGCACCAAAGCAGAAAAAGAGCTTTCATGTCTGACAGGTCAGTGTCTCCTGTTTTCTGGCAGGCAAGCAGAAGTAAATACTCCTGCTCATATTGTCTAGTGTCTAGTGGTGGTATTAGAAAAGAGTTCCTGTTACAGAACATTCCTGTGCGGATTATTCTGGAGTTTCTTTTGTCTGAATTGTTTTCAACTTTCATGCAACCAACCAGTTGGCAGAGCTCTGCTACAGTTTATCCTTAAAGGTGTAGATCACTTAAAAATGAAAATAAAAGTAAATTAACTCACCCTCAGGCCATCCAAGATATAGGTGACTTATTTTAGGCCAGGCTCATTGGAAATGAATATAAAATACTTTGCTCTGGGTATGCTTTTTTTTTGTACATTTCAGATGACAAATTCACAAGAGGGCACTGTCTACATTTTTGTGAATCTGAAATAAGTTAGAGTATATTTTGTTGTACATTTCAGATACCCAGGCTGTTTCTCAATATGCGTTCTTCAGCATTTATGCGTGCTCGAGATCTTGTGTAATGTCATCATAAACAGCCAAAGTTCAGTACAACAAATTCAAGACCGCAAGAACGGAGGACATGTGAAAGTTCCCGCATGTGTTCTTGATAATGAGGATGCATCGATGCAGACTTGAGTGCAAAACTCGCTCGAGAAGTCCCAGAAGTCATTGCGGCTGAATAAGGAAGGTGGGAAGCACAGCATTTTATATAGATTTATTATTAAAGTTCAGAAACATAACTTATTTGTCTCAGGAGTTTCCCTAAATGAGACAGTAAAAGTAAACATTACCATGAACATCTTTTTAAAAGGCATAAACACATTAAGGGTGTTTATTTACTGAAAATCATATTAAAATCTGTTTTATTTGTATTGTGCCAAGTATTTTTGTAAGGTCTTAATGCATAGTATATATAGTGAAAAGGGCAAAACTTAAAATGCATAAATGTCATGTGACCATCAGGAAGAACGCAGCATCTCATCTCTCACAGGACGCTTTCGCTGTTCTCAAGGTCTCACAGGTTTGTTCTTCTGAGGTAACTTGACAAGAGCAATCTCCACAAGAACACGAGTCCGTTCTCAGCATTCTTGGAATTGAGAAACAACCATATTCTTCTTGTACACGTCCACAGGAAAGCATGGCTTGTCATACAGATCAAGTAAACCACTGACCTAAGCCTTTCCCTTAATTAAACCAATAGTGTTTTCTGAAGAAAACCAACCAAAATGTGACCACCTACTGTATTTAAAGACAGGAAGTGTGTACAACAGTTGGCGGAAACTGTGTTGTAAATAAGGTTCAGGGTTTTTTTTGACCATACCTGTACCAGTTATTTTGCTTTATAAGGCCCCAATGTATCACTAGGAGTGTTATGTTTTTGTGCCAGTAGCCATTGACCTGTATATGAATCAGCAAGGTTTCAAGAAAAAAAATCCTACTGTAGAAAAGGTATCTTGGTTACACTGGGGGAAGAGTACTGTAAATTTACCCCCCCCCCCCCCCCCCCCAGTCTCAGTTTAAAAACCATTTTAGTGTTTTTTGCACTGAAAATGCCAATAACGACGTTTTTTGATTAAAGAAGCTTTCAACACCATCTACAGTATGCTTTTTCAAGAAATCACCTTTTAATTGCTTCTGAATCTCAAAAGTTCTGGCTTTGAAACAAAAGCAGCAATTCGGAACCTAAAACAAGTTGCAAGTAATTCCAGTTTTACTTTGTCATTGTCCTTTTTTGGCATTGACAGCTGAGGCCTGAATTATTTTGGTTTAGGGTGTTGAGAAGACCAGTGCCTTAGCAAATCCCATTCTGAAGGATGAGGAGTTGGTTTAAGCAGACCATCATTACTGGAACAGTGGAGGCATGAGGAAGCCTATGTTAATGAGCATTTGGTTTCCAAAATGGGTGATGAGTAGTAAATAAATCACAACAATAAACTGGACTATTTGACCTAGAGCAGAAGAGCTTTGCCCAAACCCGAAGGAACGCATTGGGTTCGGGCAGGTTCAGGTTTAATTTCTATCATTTTAGACGGGGTTGGTCCAGGGTTGGGCCGGGCTCGGGCGGTAAAAGAACATGTGATTATTTTTATTAGTGTGAGAAAGTAATCAAATCGTTTGTTACAACATCAAAACCCATCCCTGCAAAGGTTAAACAAATACTGACGGAGAAGTCAAAAAGTGCAAATTTTGTGGAGTGGGAAATTGAACAGCAAGCTGACAGGGAAAAAGACGAGGTCACTCGCTACATTGAAACTGCTGTCATAGAAAATGTAATGGATGTTCTTGGCCAGTGGAAGATGAACAAACAATTCTACCCAAAACTTGCTAAATTAGCCAGATCAGTAGTATTATGCATCCCGGCCAGTAGCAGAAGCAGTGAAAGGGTGTTCAGTGCTGCTGGATCCACCATCAGTGAGCGCAGGACTGCGCTAGAGCCATTTACAGTGGATTCAATAATGTTTCTCCACAAAAACACCGTAGCCTAATCTTGGTGAGTAAAGGATTTTCAAATTATAACTAAATATTAAGTAAATCATAAATGCATAATGTAAACAGAGTATATAGGCTAATGTTGGCATTATTCTTTAATTATTCAGCTTCACTGTCGCCTTAAGTGGCGAAAAAAATCCAGCAGAGCCTTTATCTTAATTTCGCTATTGCCAAATACCCATCATAAAGTAGAATTTATTTGAAGTTAATTTGTTAAGAAAGACTTATTTTTATTGGTGTGTTGGCAAATTTCAAGGGTAAGTGTATACCTTGGCCTATTTAGAGTGCTGAGATGTCACGATACTTATTTTGTTTCTTTGTTCCAACTTCTAAGTGGCCTATTATGAATAAATTATGTTGAAACGACTCATTCTTGAAAAAAGGCAAAAGAGCTGTGTGCATGTGCACATTTGAATAATGTCTGGCTGTAAGCGAGTTTGGGCTTTTAAAAACCTGTCAATCAAAATGTACTTGTCGGGCTCGGGCTAAATTCTGTCGGGCTCGGGCCGAATTCTGTCGGGCCTAACTTTTCACAGCTCTAATCTGACCAAACAGAGCAGAGTAAACTCTCAGAAAGAAGTAGTTTAGTCAGACCAGAGTTTTAAATAAATCACTTCAGGCACTAAGAGACAATGCTGAAAAAAATTTTTTTTTTTTTGACCTTGGATGGATGTATACCTTTGTAGGAGACGAAGATCTTTATTTCTTTGCTCATTGTTATTTGTTTGTATCTGGACATGACTAAGAGACAGTAAACTGGCCTTTTTCATCATTGCTCAATTTAACAAAAATGAATAAATAAAATCCTCCCCTTTGTATTTGAGTCCTATCAGAAGGCCTCTACGGAGAGGGCAAAATTTCATTGTGTAGGTCTTATCACATGATGCAATTATGAAATGATTTCTTTTGTTTGACTTGGTTCCTAAGCAGTTAAACATCGGCCTGTGTGAGAAGCGCATTAGTCGGAGGGACCCAGGAGGCATCAAAGCGCAATCAACTCATTTAGTGCCCCTGTGCTTGCTGTGTAATTACTAAACCACAGCAGCCAAATGGAGATCGATGGCTGACCGAGAGGCAGAGCGATGAAAACACAGAACAAGAGAGAAAAGCCGTACGCTCAGCTGCACATCTGAAATACCATGTCTGTGCAATAAAATGTCACAACATGCTGCGGCTGCCGCAAAACAAGATTACCTGATGTCAAAAGCGCGAGATACATATACAGCCAGTCACGCAAGGGGGGAAAAAAGCTTCAAGCATGGAGGATTCACTGCGGCTCGCACATCAAGCAAAGTCAAATTTGGTGGCGAGAGCTGCAAAGGAGGGAAAACGAGAGAGAGAGGTAATGCAAGGGGGAATCAAGACAGTATTAATTTCACTCTAGAAGGAGCACTGATGGGGAATGAAGAAGGTTGGTTGGGGTCTTGTGCTGTTAACTAATTTAATTTAAGCAGCTACAGGAAAAAGAAGCTGGTGCAAATCAGTAAATTGCACCTTTTTCATTTTCATTAGGTAGAACGTATAGAATTAAATTAGATCTAAGGGTGTTGCAGAGCACTGTTTATCATCTCTAATTTTGTTACAACACACAAAAAACTGCCATCTTTTGTGTGCAAAGCAGACTTCACTACAGTCTAACAAAAGCACCTGCAGTCATTTAAATCTAAAGTATCCAAAACTGGATACTGTATATTAGGCCATGTCCATACGTATATAGGTATATTTATGAATGGAGTTTTCTCTGCTTTTGTTTTTTTTTGTAAAAATCTCTGTCCACATGAAAACGCAAAACACACTGTGATGCATGTTAAGGGCACACCGAACCAACAGGCGAAGATAATGACACTATTATGCTGGGTTCACACCAAACAGGGATTTAAAGATTTGTGTGAGTAAATTGCATATGTCAATGCAAACGTGAGAAGTGGGAGTTACCGTCCCACGTTCAAACGATGCAAAATACACGATACATTTTACACAAACATACCGGTTCGCCTCATTTGCGTCTTCTGTGTTTGGTGTGAACCCCACCGTGTTGGCCAATAAGAAAGGAGAAAACATTGCACACGCCAATGTCAGAAGGCAAAAACACAGTTGTAGTGTCCACACTACCACTCTGTACCCAGAGAATCTCCACCTTGGCCAGAGTTTTCAGTTTCAGACACCTGATAAACCAGCTTGATCTCATGAGAAAACGTAAGTATTTTTTATGTTTCGTCAGTTTAGTGGCGAGATCAGTTGTATGAAAATGTACGATTTTAAAAAGGAGGCGTGGCACCCAACCCCACCCTTAAACCCAACCGTCAGTGGGGCATGTGCAAATCATACTAAATGGTACAAATTAGATTGTACAAATTCATACGAATTGGCCACTAAATCAAAAAGTTTCGAACTGAGGTGAGATTGCATTGACAAACAGCGAAACCGCATAGAAAAAAAATGTGGTTTTGGTTTTGTGTGGGTAGGGCTTTATGCTATTTATTACCCACATAGCTCTCTGGAATACTTGGAAAACTGATTGGTCAATCATGACATTCCAAGGTATGTAATCTCCAGTTATTACATGGCTGTCTAAAATACTTGATTCTGATTGGTCAGTCACAACATTCCAATGCATGTTATTCCCAGATAACCACAGAAATTAATAAACCTCATCCAGGTACTTCAAATCATCTTGACTGTCAATGCATATGTTAGCATCCATATAGTATCTGTAACCCTGCTGTTTTTCACTGTTTGACACCATCTTATAACAGAGTTATATGTAGGTTAGTGTATTCTCCCTTCAGCCATTTTTATTTCTATCAGCTTAGACCTTTAAGAATTAATACTTAACTTTTATGGCTCAGAACAATTTTTCATGTCTTTTTTTTTTTGTTTTGTGGCAAGTAGCAGTGTAAAAAGTGGGATAAAGTACATCCACGTGGTTGTTTTCAAAATAAAGCCCTTCAGCCCAACAATAACAACCAGCTGGAGGTACTTTATCCCCTACTTAACAATCGTTGAAACTGAAGATTAACTAAAGCTATAGTTATATACTTTTATATGTTTATCTGTCACATCACTGTTCTTGACAGTTTGGTGCCGTCTTGTGGCTGAATAATATGTAGGTTAGTGCAGGCATTTTTTTCTTCAGGCTTGACGTTCAATTAAAAAAGACAGGAAATAACAGCTAAGATTAACATTTTGTCTCTAATTTAGTTTTTGTAGCAAGTAGCCATATAATAAGTGGGATAAATACGTGGTTGCTTTTTCAGATTAAAGCCCCTGTGTAGATTATGTAATATTTTTTACAATGACAGAACAAGAATGCACATGCAATAATACATTAAACATGACTTTAATATGAATTAATGACCAGTTAAGATGCATTAACTAAACTACATTTAATGTCACATTAATATTAAATCATGTTAATTCAATGCTTCTGTTGTGCTTAACTAAAAATGAAATTTTACATAACATTAAAAGATTTTATATAACATTTTTGATTAAAATGTTACAGAACAATTAATATGCTGTAATTCCTATACACATCAATAATAGTATATTTCAATAATGCTTCATTGCAAAAAGAAATTCTCTTTTCATTGCGTTTTATATTTTTATTTCTAGATCCCATTCGCAACCTTAACTAATTATTTCAACAGTCCCCCAATAACATGTAATGAATTCTAATAAATTAAAAAAACATAGTATTACAAGATATTCTATTGAATATATTAAAATGTATCGACATGTTTCAACAGACAAATACATGTAATATATTTCCCAATTTTATTGAATAAAGGTAGAAAATAAAGCGATTATTTCATTTTAGATTTCATGTCAGACAATTTCTATAGATGGCATGGCATCAAGGAGTGGATTTGTGAATAAAAAGGATGTTTTTAACAATTCAACTGTACCTAGAGCATCCATTACATTACAATTGTAATGAAAAAGACCTGTGTGAAAAACTTAGTAGACCTGGGAAACATGACATGCACTTTATCGGTTGGGTCACATATCTGTAGTGAGATAAGGGTAGGACTGCATTAAAACATTTTGTTCACCAGATAATTCACCAAGGGCCTCATGTATCAATGCTGCGTACGCACAAAAACTTTGCTTACGCCAGGTTTCACGCTCACGTTTGGATTTACTAACAGTGAAATTAACGTGAGAATGTGTGTTGGTCCACGCCAACTTCATATCTGGAGTACGTGTATTTCTTGTGTGTGCTTGTTTTATTTCCATCGGCGACTCCTAGAGGCAATTATGTTGAATTGCACACTAAAAAGTATTGCACCTGTGAACACATGAGAAAAATGTTGCTATTAATTTATAATTGATAAAATGGGTTAATTGACAATATATATATATATATTTTTTTTTACCAATTATGTGACTTAGAACCTATTGTCAATGGTCGAATCCGAAGGCTCCAAGGTGGCAGGGTGCGCGATGGGTGGCTTTTTGGTGAGTGATGTATTTAAAAGCTATTATTCCAGCTAAGTTTTTTTTGTTTCAGTTTTTTTATTGAGCGTAATTATTTAACTGCATATCAGGAGACCGCGGTTATCCATTAAAGACGTGGCTGTTGACAACCCACAAACTGACAAGAGCGCAGATACAATGATGCCCATTCTCGCACTGGTCAGTTGTAGAGCGGGCGTTTGGGCAGCTGAAATGCAGGTGGCGCTGCCTTGATAGAAGCGGAGGGGTGCTGTTATACCGCCTTAACAAAGTGTTCCTCTAATACATCTGTGTCTCCCACAGACACGGATATTACTCCAGACAGTAAAGTGTCGCCCACAATTAGGGCAACTCTCTACTCAAAGGGTGTTAGTTTAGCATGCCCTGTTCCCCCGCCCTGCCTGTTCGGTCCACACTTTGACGGTATGCCACTGTTCTCCTTTTAACCTGCACCTTTACATCGGACCATTTCTTTTTGAATTCACTCACAGTGCGATGTTCAGACCCCACTGCGTTAACTGCGTCAGCTAAATTCTCCCACTCTGTTTTTTTTTTTGTTATTAATTCCGGAGGACAAGCTTGCAAATAACACAGTTTTTCTCCGGTCTACCTCCGATAGGAGCACCTCCAATTCACATTCTGTGAAGTTCTCTTTTTGCTTGCTTTTTCATTTGATTTTACCAAAGTTTGATACCCTATTAATTAGGGGGAGGAGGCAAGGAGGGGTTTTGCGCTCGTGCACGTGCGCTCAGTTTCACATTTATTCGGATGTACAAACAAAATATGCGTGGGATTCTGCGTACACAGTGTTTCATACGTCTGAATTTTTTACTGCGTATGCACATTTACAGCTTTATCCGTATGCAATGTTTCAGTATTAATTCAACGCAAGTCTTCATACACGAGGACCCAGATGGATTACACCTCTCCATATGTGCAGAATTCATTCATTATTTCAAAATGGTTAAATTATTTAAATTAACTTTAATCAAGACTTTTAGGGTTTAAAAGTGCTTTATCTGCTACTGTGGTTTGGTAAATCTTATTGGCAGTTGGACACAAATATTTAAAAATCATATGCATAATGACACTTGTCAGCCTTCACTATTTGCAACAAGTGTTTGTTTCTTGTGCCTGAATGCATTAAACTCACTTGATATGTTTAAAGGTACAGTATGCAAGTTTGACACCCAGTGGTTGAACTAGGTATTGCATTCCTGGATCAAAACACAGGCAAACGAAGGTTGCCAGATTGATGAAATCAACAGAAGTGTGCCTGACTATCGAGCCTAAAAGTGATTTAACGCTGATTTAAATTGTGTTCTAAATAAAAGCAACGGTAGGAGACAGAAGAAATATTTTCATATTAAAAGGAGTTTTTGTCCAAACCAATAGCTTGAGTTTATATTTTAGAAACGGTTTCTATTTTTTGCAGCTGAAAAATAGAAAACTTGATGACAACGATCACCTCAGGTACACCTCATGTGCTTTATTCAGTGTTAAATGCAAACAATATGAGTTTGAATGCCATTTTACATGACATTTATTGCCAGACTACTAAAACCAGCAGCAGAAAGTTCACCTTAGATCTCAAAAATAAAATAAACCGTTTGACATTGAACTTAACAAATGTGAAATAATGCAAGCCAACATATACTGTATCAGTGATTTAGCATCTACATTTAATAAAGTTAAAGAGGTTTAATATGTATAAATTAGATCATAAATCTTACCATTTCATGGGTGCTTATTCTGTGCTTGTGAATGGCTGTGTTTAAATTTCTGTCGTGTTTCGTCTGGTGCAAACAGCAAATTGCTTATCACTACAAATCTCATCAAGTAGCGTAACGTTAGGACACAGGGTTACAATGTAACCTGCTCACCTAATGTTTACGTTCGTAATGTTCATATCATTTGCTAATAGATAACCTCATGTGGAACTCTGAATCTGTGTCTCATTTCAGTGTCTGCTAATGTCCACTGGAGGTCGCATTATGGTCAAGGACGCATGCTTTGAGAGCCTTTCTGGCTGAATGAATGAAATACACGGTTTTCCAACAAGGCAACCCAGGGTGCTGAAATATAATTGGCTAAACTGGCAGTGGGCGAGTTTAAAGACCAAAACTAAGACAGCCTTTCCGAGACGTAATGCACATTTTCAAAGCAGAATAACTGACTTCAGCATTGTTTTTCAGATAAACAAGAATATTCACAAGAATATTCACTTAACATTTTTTTTTATATATCTGCAAAAACATTATGGTATTTTTATGCTTTAGAAGATTCAAAAACGTACAGCACCTTTAACAAAAATCCTAATGCAAATTATAAACTTTAAATCCACAATGGTTAAACTTTGCCATTAATCTTCAAGCTCCTGATCAACAATAACCCATATGAAGATCCTGCGATGGACTATTCCAGATGTGCAAAATTGATGCTGAAGCAACTTATTTTGCAGCCCTAAATTACAATGTCAGACAATTTTTTGGGTCTAACTATCTTTTTAAAGTAAATAATTGCCAACCTCTCCAGATCAACTGACAGTTTGAGGCGAACCAATGAAGGGAAAACACAAGAGGAGTGATCAGCAAGAAGGGGTCGAAGAACAAAGGCTGAGAAATTACTGCCAAATCCTCCATTCTTCATTTCCTGACAGCAATTCATCCCCGCTCATCTCAGCCTTTTTGGCAGGATCTCACATTTTCTTGCGGCAGTAATTTCCTTGACCTTTGTCTCTGGCAGCACAATTTCATCGTCCTCCCTCCAATATCACAGAGAAACATCAGCGGGGTTATGCGGTTGACAAAGGGGCCAGAACATAACAAGCACTGCCAAACTCCTAGACATGAACTCAGCAGTAAGAGAGAAAAATCGATAGTGGTCCCAGTGTTGCTGATCTTTTAAACGATGTGGCCTGATGGGGGATGTGGGTGCTCAAGGGGAACTGTGGATCCTCCGTTGTTGACCTCATGAGCGACTACCATTGAGGAGTCAGTGGGGTTACGCTAACACACAAACACAGCAGAGCCGCTTTTAATGTGTCCTCCTACAGTGCACAAAGCCCTGCATTGAAGGCATCGACAGGGGAGGCGTTAAAATACAAACTGCTGTACACAGACCAAAACAAGAACTCAGTGAACCTGCTAAGGATTTTTGGAGGCAAATCAAGCATTTAACCCTATAAAGAAGACTACAGCATCTTATTTTACACGCATAACTAAAGCCTCAATTACACTAAACATCACTTCATTCATTTATTTTCTTTTAGGATTAGTCCCTTTATTAATCTGGGGTCGTTACAGCAGAATGAACCGCCAACTTATCCAGCATATGTTTTACGCAGCGGATGCCCTTCCAGCTGCAACCAATAACGGGGAGAACACAGAGGGAACCACACATCACGGGGAGAACATGCAAACTCCACACAGAAATGCCAACTGTCCCAGCTGAGGCTCGAATCAGCAACCTTCTTGCTGTGAGGCGATTGTGCTAACCACTGTGCCACTGTTCTGCCCATAAACATCACTTGAGAGATATTTAAAAAATAATTTTAAAATTTCACAGGAGAATTTTCTCATTGCGATGTGATGCGACTATTTTAGATGTGCATATTGCGATATCAATGTTGAAACGATATATTGTGCAGCCCTACATCATAAAAATTATTATAATTTATAATAATTATATTAATATGACTTTGACATTAGTTTAAGTGTTCATGTTGTAGCAGGTTTTTTTCTATATTTATTTTTCTTAGCAGGCCACATAATACACAGAAAGATTATCTTCACTCAAATAAATATTGGATACACAACTGTACACTGCCTCTTACACATGCACACCAAAAACCAGTTTGAAATAATATAACTTATAATAATGCTTATTTAAAATGGTTTTTACTTAAGGATTATGTTTGCAATCATTTTCCAAATGGCCAATAATTATTTTAGTGTGGTTTGAAATGGCAGTGTGTCCAGAGGCCGTACTCTCTTCAGCTGAGTGAGCTGCTACTATAATCCTTTAACTCTGGGTTTCTCTCCATTACTGACGGAGGGCACACAGACTGGAAGAGTCTCAACCCGGCCTCCGTTTCTGACTGACAAGCTATGTTTTCTCTTCACAATATGCCAAGGGCTCATCCTAGTGTTTGCTCCAGTAAATAGATAACTTTGGAAATGGTTTTCCTTCTGTCAGCAATGAAATATTAGTCCCCAAACAGATATGTAGCATACAGTAGCATACTTCATTTTTTGTGTCCATCTTAATTTGGAATATACAGTTTTGAAATGTGCATATTGTATTGTGAAGTGTTTTTAGGTTTGACAAAATTGGGATGAGAGGAAATTAAGGAGAGAAAAGAAATGACTTGTATCCATCACAAACTGATTAGATTGAGAAAAGTGTGGGCATATAGCTTAAAATAGCTTTGTTTCTGACAAAATAAAAGGCTGTTTCCTAGGCTTTTTAAAAATATCATGAAGTTAAAAGCTAGAGATTTTATTTTGACCCAGGAATCATACATTTACACAAAATCACATTAAACTAAAAACTTAAGTTACGTTATTGCTTTGTGAAAATTGTCAAAAAATCATGTGCATATGAATTATATGTTTGTGTCTGTCAACAATATATATATATATATATATATATATATATATATATATATATATATATATATATATATATATATATATATATATATATAACAAAAACAAAACTACAGTGGCAAACCTACAGGATTGTACGTGCAGGCTTGTAGCATTTCTTTGGAAAGTGACATTGCCATCTGCATGCCTGGCATGCATAAATAATACAGCTTTTTTATTAACTGAAGTTACTCCTTAAAAATAAAAATCACTTTAAAATATTTCATATTTACAGACCCATTCTCAACCTCATAAAATAGTCTAATAAAGATGTAAGAACCTTTTCTGTTTACAAATCCAGATCAGGATTGCGTCTATCTCGTCTAAATAATGCTTTAAAAAAATATTTGTGATCTTTAGTCCAGTATTTAAGTCCATCATTTTTACACTGTCATGTACTTACAGCGTCAGTTGGGTCAAGTTGACTGTCATTCACAAATCCTTTCATGGCTTCATTGGATAGTAAACTGCGTGCATGATCCTGGATTTGTTAACATCTGTTTTAAGAATACGGTGAAATCTGACATGTTACTGTTTCACACGTTTATGCCTGTATTGTTGGAAACATGCGAGCAGCTTTTTCCTGCACATCCTAACAGCTGCTAGCAATGATTATGCTGATTGCAATTGGAGCAGAGCGAAAAGCCTGATGCATGTAATAAAAGTATGACACTTACGATCATTTGTTGACTCTTCTTTGACAAAAGTTGAATAAATAAATAGAAAATAATTATTTAAAATATTAAATAATAATTACGATGATAAGTGAGTTTTTTTTCGTTAAGTAACATTCGATTATATATATATATATATATATATATATATATATATATATATATATATATATATATATATATATATATATATATATATATTATGAAACATGGTACAAAATGGAGCTTATTCTCATAAAAGAGATTTTTTTAATCAGATGCCCAAAATAAGCACAAATGCCGTTTGGTGTTCCTATTTACATTACCATAAATTAAGTTGGCATTTTAATAATTTGCATTGCTAATCAATGATATATGGGTCATTGTCACTATAAACTGCCTTGGATGTGCCACAAGATTAAATTAATTCTTTATGACCATTATGCAAAATAATAAAAATCTGATGTTTTAATATAATTGGTTAAACCTTTAAACACATGCATGTAGAATTATATGTGTTTTGAAATATGTTTTTGTGAATTTTTGCCATATTCTTTAATTGATTGGATGTGATTTTTCCATGTACACACTGCTCAGCCAGTTTCAGTGAGTCTAAGAAGTAGGTAAATTAGATCAAATTAAAAAGATTTTTTTTAATTTTCTTATTGTCTTTAACAAGTCATTTGATAAAACAAGTCATTTTGATCACTTTTATTTTGTTTTCATAATATTATTAATCATTTTGCACGTGTCCAGCCCGTCATTATGTGGTAAATGCCCCTTTAAAAAAAAACCTCTGATGTACTCATTGGCATCCCCATGCTGATTTTGCCTTTCTTCAGAGGAGGTTAAAACATCTGCTGTTTTAACACACATAAAGTATCCACACTTATGTTTCCTATTGTTCCTCATATTGTGTTTGAAACTGAATGTTGTCAAGCATAAAATGTCCACCCTGTCATAGAGAAATATTAATTAAAATCCCCAAAATTTCTGAAGAACACAAAAGAAGATATTTTGAAGAATGCTGAAACCCTGTTCCATAGTAGGAAAAACAAATACTATGGAATTCAATGGTTACAGGTTTTCAACATTTTTCAAAATATCTTCTTTTGTGTTGTGGCGAGCAATTATTCATTCATTCATTTTCTATTGGCTAATCCCTTTATTAATATGGGGTCGCCACAGTGGAATGAACCGGCAACTTATCCAACATATATTTTATGCAGCGGACGCCCTTTAAGCCACAACCCATCACTGGGAAACACCCATACGCTCTTGCATTCACACATACACTACTGCCAATTTAGCTTATTCAATTCAACTACACCACATGTCTTTGGACTGTGGGGGAAACCGGAGCACCCGGAGGAAACCCACGCGAACCAGTTACCTTCTTGCTGTAAGGCGATCGTTCTACCCACTGTGCCACCGTGACACCTCGACGAGCAATTAATAACCAAATTTTCTCTTTTTTTGTGAACTACCCCTTTAAACACAGACATTAGTTTTTTATTCGATTTTTATCTTTCATCTTCTCCTTTGCATCACGATTCATCAAGCTCTTTCATTATTCCTCCGGGTTGTGTGTAATGTGGAGCGCTCAGCAGTGTTAGTGCTGCAGGTCTGAGTTATTCAGCCGCTAGCTCTGATAACCCGCAGTGACAGCCTGCTAGTGCCCCCCTGATAACCATAGAGAGAGCCGGATAATGATGACCCACACACCATGCATCTCGGAGACAGCAAAATCTCTCTGAGACAGAGAGACAAAGGCTTTTCAGTCAATTTCTGTGAACTTACAAGAGGAACGAGACACCTGCTGCTGCCATTCAGTGATTACATTTAATTTTCATACGATGCCAATGCTGAAGTAATTGTTGTCCGGTGAGACACAATAAAGCTGGTTAATATGTTTCTCTATCTGGCCTCCAGGCCCCTTTCCTTCAATGCAGCAGAAGTTAATCCACCTTGGTTGAATGATGTTGAAGGTCGCGGGAGGACCTTCTCTCTCTATTTAGCATCAGAGAGACACTGAATTTGTCTTTATCAGGCTAATGCAGAGCTGCAGTTTCCAGGCCTCTGGTGATGCAGTGTTTCCTTCCTATCTTGAAAACTTTATAATCGTTTACTGTAAGCTTAACGCATTGGGCATTTTGAAAGATGACCTGTGCAATTTAAAGATTTTGAGAAGATAAATAAATGAGCAATATCACACGAGTAGCAGTGCAATATGGCTGTATATTGACACGGGTAGGAGCCGTGTGTTGGCACAAGGCTGCATGCCAAGTGCCTTAGTGCCCCACCAGTGACGATATACAGCCATATCACACTACTACGAGTGTTGAGTTTATACAATAGTTCGACAGCAAATTCGTGTATTTAAAAAAGAAAATCAAACATGGAGAGTCTCAAAAACTCTTTTTTTTTACAAAAGGAACTACTTTCTTCCGTCAAAACAGCAGGAACCATTGCTACTTCACAAATGTCATTTTAGAGCTAGTATTTGATTGATTCTCTAGTGTTATGTCTAAAGTAATGACAAAACAGCTGATTTTGCTCACATTTTAAGATTATAAGGCTGAACGGCTTGAAATGTCATCAGAGATTTCCCAGTGTCTTTCTGTTACAATCCGGGAGATCACAATAATTAATCCAGAAAAAGCCAAAGCAGCACAAACACTACCAGATTACTGTTGTGTTTGCGATAAGGAAAAACACTCAACCCATTTCACTATTTATTTTTTCTGTCTTTCTTTTTACTGAACTAGCCTGCAGTAACGAAAACAGGAGACTCAGGGTTAAACAAACACAAAATCCCATCTCACACTCAACACACTATAATTACTATAGCATAAATACAGCACTATAAAAGAAAGAGATCGACCTAAAAAGTCACTTACCAGTTTTAAAATGATTTGATCAGATGTAGTTTAAAATTACGCTGAGTTTTTCCCTCCTTTAAGGGCTTATTATGCGGTCTATGTCACCATCTTGTGGAGAAAGCTGAATCTCTGAAATTATTAATATTTCAAATAGGCACTATCCTTATAAATAAACTGCATAGTTGCAATCTAAACAACTACATTCTTGCCCAAATAGCCTCAATAGTACATTATGTTGTTTAACAGCTGCAATATTTGTCAAACTGTAGTGAGTTTATTGATCTGCTGTCACTCTATGGGGGCGGAGTAATACAGAAGGGTGAGGAGGCTGTACAGTTCAGATATTGCAGAATATCACACGGCTATCAGCCAATCAGATTCGAGAACCAGAGACAACTGTTGTATAAAGTGCAATATTCATTAATTCATTTCCTTTTTGGCTTAGTCCCTTTATTAATCCAGGGTCGCCACAGCGGAATGAATCGCCAACTTATCCAGCCTTTGTTTTATGCAGCGGATGCCCTTCCAGCTGCAACCCATCACTGGGAAACACTAAAGTGCAATATATCATAAACAATTAACAATACAACAGTATTACTGTAATACTAATACAGTAAGTCTTCTGAGATAATAACATGATCAATTATAAAGAACTGCACCATGCTGTGATATGAGACATTCATTTATTCATTTTCTTTTCGGCTTAGTCCCTCTATTAATCAGCGGCACCCAGAGGAAACCCACATCAACACGGGGTGAACATGCAAACTCCACACAGAAATGACAACTGACCGAGACCAGAGCCAGTGACCTTCTTGCTGTTAGGCGATCGTGCTACACACTGCGCCACCGTGACAGCCTTGAAATGACACAATAGGAAAAAGGAATAAAAAAAATAGGAAAAAATAAAGAGCATACACTGTAAAAACACCAATAAATAAAATGGAAGAACAAAAATATATACAGTCAACCCCAAAATTATTCATACAACAAAATTATTAATTAACTAAATTGATCAAATTTTCTAACCTGGGCTTAGTTAGTTGGTTAGTAGGGTATATGCACAGCTAGCGTTTCTTCCCATACCGATAAACTTCTGGTGAACGGTTAATGTGACTTAATTTAGTTTTATACAGTTCCTTTTACAGCATTTATGTAGTAATGTCGTTAAAATATAATCAGTTAAATAGACTTCAGCGTTAATTTAGTTGTTCAAGTGTAAAACGAGATGAAAAGCCGTTTACACACACAAGCCCATCAGGACCAGCAGGCTACAGCAGAAACTCCATTGAAAATACTGGGGTATTGTAAATGTTCATATTTTAAAGACATGGTGTGGAAAATTCAATTTAATGTAGTGCTTCTTGTACATTTTGAGACCCACTTTATATTGTATATCAATCAGACAGTGTAGATCGCTGGTTTTTAAAGAAGGCGCTGGAGGCTGGAGAACGCTGGACGTCCATCTTGGAAAAGCTGCAGGTGGGAGAGGCCACCGGCTGGTGTACAGGCTGGCCCTTCAGGATCAATGCGAGGACTCGTCTGTCACTGGGGTTTTACAGGAATCAGTCTCATGCTCTCCACCCCTCCATGACCACCACAGTAGCTGCTGAGGATACAGCCTGGTCCAGGATTATGGAAACCTCGGAAATAATAAAAAAAAGGCTAACATAAGTGCAGATGTTATTCAAATTATACTTTTGGGGAGTGTTTGGGGAGTGGGGAGTATAATGTCTTTTGGGGAGTGTTCCTGGCTCAAGTTTCCTTAAATAAGACTAACAATTCTTTAGAGAATTTGGATTTCAAAAGCATTTGTGTTTTATGTGTATGCTAATGCAAAGACATGTGTCTTTAATGATGTGTCTTCCCGAACTGTGCTAGGAAGGCTGTTCCAGAGTTTAGGTGCCAGATATGAGAAAGATCTACCGCCTACAGTTGATTTTGAAAGTCCTTCTGCACATATCCTGTTAGTTCACAGAAAACTTAAAATAACCTCATCATTTTTCTCCATCATGTGGTTTTGTGCTAAACCTTTATGAATTTCTTTCCTCAGTTGTACACAAAAAGAAGATACTTTGAAAAATGTTGGTTGCTGGGACCCTTAAATAATACTATGGAAGTTAATGGGTCCCACAACATTTAAAAATCTATATCTTCTTTTGTGATCAAGAACTTTTGAAGAAAAGATTTTTTTTTATTTTGATTGATCAAGTGAAGGGTATGACAGAAATTTCATTTTTATGTCAGCTATCCAAGATTAATCAAAAATATGTGCTTGCAGTCTGCAAAAATATACTTAAAAATACTTTAAAATGTCAAATAAAGTGTTATTTTGAAATCCAGTAAACATTCAGACTGCTGACTGGTACTATTACACAAATCCAGCCAAAATTATTATCTTTTAAAAGTTGGAGCCAACTAAAAGAATTATTAGTGATATTTTAAAATTGTTATGTAGTTGAATCTGCTTGATTTTTTAACCATCATTTAAATTTTCTAGTGAAATTAAATTATTTCAGAAATCCTCAAGGCCTTGAATTTTGCATGAAGGCAAAATATATGTCAGGTGAAATTCAGAATTTCAATTAACAAATAATTCACCAAACATATCTGTTATTGGACAAAACAAATTATGCCGGAGACATTAGCCTGAACAAATGTCTGGTATATTAGTAGAAGAATTTGATTTGCATATAAGTAATATTACAATAAAAGCATCTGTTAAAACAAATTCCTACTGTTTTGTGAGCTCATCTAAAGTGACTATGTACTGTAAATTGACCTTATAAATGTCAATTTATAATATTATATAATAATATTATAATATTATGTCCTTATAAATGACAATTAAAGTCTCAGTTATTATATACTAAACAGAAAAAAAAGGAAACAAACGACAGTGATTCAGAACAAATAATATTTTACAAAATAGGCTATAGACAGAAAAATTAAACTGTAGCAAATTAAAAATGAATCTTTGCAGTCTTATCTAGTAATAATACAACCATTGTACAATATAAACATGACTGAATAACACGTCAAAATATAAACATTTTGGTAAAACAACAGCAATATAATTAACAACAAAACAATCTGATAAAACATTACAGTTACATAACATAAGTTTAAACTGTACATTAATTTTTTTACATACTCACATTACAGAGTAACCACTTTATGGGACATTATACCAGAAACGTACATTTTCACTTATTAAGAATGTGACAAGGCCTGACCTTTAAGCTTGTCCTCCTCAAAAAAAAAATAAAAATAAAAATAAATAAATAAAAAACAAGCATAAAACCATACAATTCAATAATAGAATGCATCCTTGATCACTGTCAGCTTCTCCTGCATGGGGACACTTGTAAAAAAGTATTTATTTGTAGAATTAATTTATAATTAGATTTTTTTAATCAGTTGATGTGAATAATAACAACTTAAACTTGCTATTTCTGAAGTATTTTTTCTCTAAATAACAGTTTTAAGCATAACAAAACTATTAAAACTATAGGTTCAGTTTGGCGGATGACAAGGTCAATGACAGGGTTTGTACATTTGTGTTTTTATAAAGAAAAAACTTCCAAATGAATGACATATTCATTACAGAAAAACTCACAGAAATCAACCATCAGCTCATTTTAGATGTTTTTTTTTTTTTTTGGTATAAAACTTTTTATTCACTGTATTTACGTTTTCATTTGAAGGACAGATAATGTAGGTTTCTGGTAGAATGTCTCTTATGCCTGAAAATATTTAAATGGCATGCGAAATGTAATGTAAACAAACAAAAGTTTGGGTATATTGTTAAAAAAATAGAAAGTCAAATAGATAGCGTTACATGGATCTAAATCCTCCACAAAATAAGTTGTATTATTTTCGACTCTGTTTCTCAGAAATCGAGTACTGCACCTTTAAGGATATTGCATATGGCGGCGCGGCGGCGTTGCTGTGGTTACTATAGAACGCGTTCGAAGAACATGTTCGGAGAGAAGGGTAGTTTGACGGAGTTTTAGTGTTGTAAATGTCGCTGACCATGGAGGTATGTAAAGTTCTTCTCTTCATAAAAGTATAAATTTCGGTCATTAAAGGCTAATTGGTTGTTTTAATGTACCTTTGGTGAAGGACTATAATTCTCTGTAATATAATTTCAGATTATTATTCGTTTTTGGCAGTTTATTCCGCTGTGGCGACCGCTGATAAACCAGGAAAATGAGTAATATAGTTTTTTTTTAAGGTTTTTCGGTTTTATTACTACATTGCAGGCCTGTAACCAGCCTGTTAAAAGGAGTGGTTCTTTTTTCTCAAAAAGTGGATGATGTTGCAGTTATTCGAGGTACATATACTGCATTTAAGTGGCATTTTAAGCACTAATTTGAGCTGGATTAGCTTGTCGGAGGGTCATCATTACCACTTTTTGATGCAACAAAAATACTTCCTACATTTTTGTGCTTATCATACAATTTTTTGTTTACAAAAATGTATGTTTACTTACAAATGTGCATTTAAACTGTAAGTTATTACAGTTTAATATATATATGTAATGAGATTAGAATTTTAGAAATATTAAAATACCTATTTTTAAATGCAAATTTATTATCCTCCATCAAAAACAAACAAACAACACAAAAAATTGAGAATCTGTTAAAACTTGTTTTAAATTAAAAACTGTAGCCTATAGGCAAATAACAAACTGGCCAGCTCATTTCTTCAGTAAGAATTTGTCCATTTAAATAATAAAAGCCTTCTTTTATTGGTTATCTTCACAATTTATGATAACATACTGTCAAAAATGGGACAGGCCTGTATTGTCTCCTATATTTATTACTATATTGTACTAGATTACTATATTGTCGACTTGTCAATTTTCAGACTTGTCAGAATTATTAGCCCTCCTGTATATTAGTGTATATATCATTATAAATGAGGTACAACCTTGAATTTGTAAGTTGACTGAAATTATTTAGAAGGATACCCTTCCAAGAGAAAGATGGTGGTAATGGAAATAGATTGCTCGATAGATCTTTTTTCTGTGGCAGTTATTTTATTTGCAGGTAATGAACACACAACAGGAAGAAGAAAGACAATCACAAGAGGATCGGTGGAGATATGCTTGAAGAGCTGGAGCTCAGTAAGGAGGTAGAACTCTTTGAACAGATTGAACAATGGAGTTCACTTTCGAAGAAAGTTATTCAGATTAATTAAAGACTTGATATCTTTCTCTTTGGCAGATTCTTATGGAGCATGTGGAGAAACTGGGAAACACACTTCAGTAGTGACAAGTACATCATAATAAATGAGGTATATCCTTAAATTTTTAGGTTAAAATCAACTTTATAAAGCATTTCAAATGACATGTTTAACTTAAGGTAAAGTAATAAGTTAAAGTAACTTAAAACATTGTATTATTTTTACAGAGTAAGGGATGGTCATGTGTTTTCTTCAGATAGATATCTTGTACTTAGCAGGTATTTTCTCTGCAGGTAATGAACAAATAGGTATAGCTCTATTTGTCTTTTGTCTTTTACAGATTATAGTGGAGAAACAAGGGATTCACAAACCTCAGCAATGATAGGAAACTGATGGTCTGGTATTACCGATGGATGATAGATGTACTTCCAAGATGTAGGGGATGGTGGTGGGTGGATGGATGGATGGATGGATGGATGAATGGATGAATGTATGTATGGATATCTTGTCTGTGGCAGGGTTTTCTTTTCCAGGTAATGGACACACAACAGGCAGAAGAAGGAGAAACACAACAGGATCGGTGGAGATATGCTTGAAGAGCTGGAGCTCAGTAAGCAGGTACAACTGTTTGAACAGATTGAACAATGGAGTTCACTTCCGAAGAAATGTATTGATATTAATTAAACACGTGATATCTTTCTTTTTGGCAGATTGGCATGCAGAAACAGGGAAACACACTTCAGCAATGACAAGTGTTACCGTTAACACAAGTGTTATATGCTTGAAGAGCTGGAGATCAGTTAAGAGGTAGAACTGTTTGAACAGATTGAATATTGGAGTTCACTTCCAAAAGAGCTATTACGATTAAATAAAGACTTGATATCTTTCTCTTTGGCAGATTCTTATGGAGCATGTTGAGAAACTGGGAAACACACTTCAGTAATGACAAGTACATCATAATAAATGAGGTATATCCTTAAATTTGTAGGTTGAAATCAACTTTATAAAGCATTTTAAATGACATGTTTAACTTAAGGTAAAGTAATAAGTTAAAGTAACTTAAAACATTGTATTATTTTTACAGAGTAAGGGATGGTCATGTGTTTTCTTCAGATAAATATCTTGTACTTAGCAGGTATTTTCTCTGCAGGAAATGAACAAATAGGTAGAGCTCTAGTGATGCTCACTTTGTCTTTTACAGATTGGAGTGGAAAAACAAGGGATTCACAAACCTCAGCAACGATAGGAAACTGATGGTCTGGTATCACTAATGGATGATAAATGTCCTTTCAAGATGAAGGGGATGGTGGTGGGTGAATGGATGGATGGATGGATGGATGTCTTGTCTGCGGAAGGGGTTTCCTTTTCAGGTAATGGACATACAACAGGCAGAAGAAGGAGAAACAAAACAGTATCGGTGGAGATATGCTTGAGCTGGAGCTCAGTAAGCAGGTACGACTGTTTGAACAGATTGAACAATGGAGTTCACTTTCAAAGAAAGTTATTAATATTAATTAAAAGCGTGATCTCTTTCTCTTTGGCAGATTGGCATGCAGAAACAGGGAAACACACTTCAGCAATGACAAGTGCATCATTATAAATGAGGTACTGCCTTAAATTTGTAGGTTGAATAAAATTATTTAGAAGGATATCCTTCCAAGAGGATTGTGGTGGTGGAAATAGATTGCTAGATAGATCTCTTTTCTGTGGTAGTTATTTTATTTGCAGGTAATGGACAAACAACAGGCAGGAAACTGACAAGAGGGTCAGTGGAGATTTGCTTGAAGAGCTGGAGCTCAGCTGGTAGAAATGTTTGAACAGATTGAACAATAGAGTTCACTTCCGAAGAAAGTTATTCAGATTAATTAAAGACTTGATATCTTTCTCTTTGGCAGATTCTCATGGAGCATGTGGAGATACTGGGAAACACACTTCAGCAATGACAAGTACATCATAATAAATGAGGTATATCCTTAAATTTGTAGGTTAAAATTAACTTTATAAAGCATTTCAAATGACATGTTTAACTTAAGGTAAAGTAATAAGTTAAAGTAACTTAAAACATTGTATTATTTTTACAGAGTAAGGGATGGTCATGTGTTTTCTTCAGATAGATATCTTGTACTTAGCAGGTATTTTCTCTGCAGGTAATGAACAAATAGATAGAGCTCTAGTGATGCTCACTTTGTCTTTTACAGATTGGAGTGGAAAAACAAGGGATTCACAAACCTCAGCAATGATAGGAAACTGCTGGTCTGGTATTACCGATGGATGATAAATGTCCTTCCAAGATGAAGGGAATGGTGGTGGGTGGATGGATGGACGAATGTCTTGTCTGTGGCAGGGGTTTCTTTTTCAGGTAATGGACACACAACAGGCAGAAGAAGGAGATTCACAAGAGGATGGGTGGAGATATGCTTGAAGAGCTGGAGCTCAGTAAGCAGGTAGAACTGTTTAAACAGATTGAACAACGGAGTTAACTTTCAAAGAAAGTTATTAAGATTAATTAAACACTTGACATCTTTCTCTTCGGCAGATTCTCATGGAGCATGTGGAGAAACTAGGAAACACACTTCAGCAATGACAAGTACAGTACATCATAATAAATGAGGTATATGCTTAAATTTGTAAGTTGAATCAAATCAACTTCATAAAGCATTTCAAATGACATGTTTAACTTGAGGTAGATGCCATTTGTTGTGTTGTTAGGTTGGTGGACGAATAGATAAATACAATAGTTTTAGCTCCAAATTGTATTTGTTATTTTTGCAACAGAAACAGCCTGGAGACAATGGTATATGAAACAAGCATGCATTTATTAAATAATATGGTTGACTTCCATAGACTGGTATTAGAAATAATGAATAACTTGATATCCTTCTCTTGTCCTTTGCAGACTGGAGTGGACTGTGTGGAGAAAAACGGGAATCACACAACTCAGCAGTGACTGGAAACTGCATGAATGGATGTCCTTCCGAGATGAAGTGGATGGTTGTGGATGGATGAAGAAATGGATGTCCTTCCAAGATGAAGGGATGGATGGATGGATGGATGGATGTGCTTCCAAGATGAAGAGGTGGATGGATGGATGGATGGATGAATGAATGGATGTCCTTCCAAGATAAAGGCATGGATGGATGGATAGATGGATGGATGCATGTCCTTCCAGGATGGATGGATGGATGCATGTCCTTCCAGGATGGATGGGTGGATGGATAGATGGGTGTCCTTCCAAGATGAAGGGATGAATGGATGGATAGATGGATGTCCTTCCAAGATGAAGAGGGTGGTTGTGGAATAGATGGATGGATGGATTATATTTCTGTGGCAGGGGTTCCTTTTTCAGGTAATGGATATACAACAGGCAGAAGAGATATTCACAAGAGGGTCAAGGGAATTACACACCTCAGCAATGACTGGAAACAGAAAAAAATGGGGGTGGTGGTGGGGGGCATAGTTTGTTAGATAAATGTCTTGTCTGTGGAAGGTGTTTTTTCAGCCAATAGAACTACATAAGGAAGAAGAGGAAGACTCACAAGGAGAACAGTGGAGATATGCTTGAAGAGCTGGAGCTCAGTAAGCAGCTAGAACTGTTTAAACAGATTGAACAATGGAGTTACCTTCCAAAGAAAGTTATTAAGATTAATTAAACACTTGACATCTTTCTCTTTGGCAGATTCTCATGCAGAAAAGGGAAACAATTCTTGGATGAGAGGATGGATGGATGGATGGATGGATGGATGAATGGATAAATAGATGTCCTTCCAAGAGGAAGGGGGTGGTGGTGGGCATAGATTGTTAGATGTCTTGTCTGTGGAAGATGTTTTTTCAGCCAATTACAACAGGAAGAAGAGCAAGGAACGGTGGAGATATGTTTGAAGAGTTGGAGAGCAATTTTGGCATTGCTGGAGCTCTGTTACTGTGTGTTTTCACACCGTAACTGCCAAGAATGTCAACGTTTGCTACATTGATCTTGTTTTTTAAGTGTCCGTTTCAGCATATCAGCAAATCACTTACATTCTTCCAGTAAAACATGCTTTCTAGGAGGAAAATGTTGGGTTTAAATACTGTTGCACACCTTTTATCAAATTTATTTAGCTATGGAAGATCAAGTTGTTTGTTGCATTTGGTGTGGCTTTGCTCCACGTATCCAATATTTGTCCATATCTCTGAAATATTCTAAAGCAGCAAAACTGGTTTGTACTTTAGTAATAGTTAGCATGCAATTCCTATTATTATTATTTTAATATATAACATTAATGCACATCAATAACTCACCAGCAACATTTTTTTTTTTTGTCCCTGTAAGCTATCCAGGACATGTTGTAAATAATTGTAAGTCCGGCAACCGTAATTGTCACGTTCACCAGCGACTGTAACTCCCTAGATCGCTGGTTTGCACATAAGGACTACAAATCCGCCTTTCAAGGACTACATATTCATACATGCACTCCGTTCACACACACCCATGCTTCCTCATTTCCACTGATTAGACTCCCACAGCTGTTGCAGTTTCTATGACCATTGCCTCCCTGACTTTGATTAAACCTGCACTTGGATCCAAACCTCAGTTGTCTCTGTCACTCCCCATGTTACAGAAGACTAATATGTAGTCCTTGAAAGGCGGATTTGTAGTCCTTATGTGCAAACCAGCGATCTAGGAAGTTACAGTCGCTGGTGAACGTGACAGTAATAGTCAAACTCCTTTATTTGCACCAACCTGAATTCACCAAGTTGGACCTGTTCCTGGATTAACATCTATGTTGCTCCTGGAACAACATTACAATCAGCCAATCGAAATTAAAGGATACGTTTACTGTTTATGTTAAGTTTAGGCGAACGGTTAGGTTCATGCACTTCTACATTATTGTTATGCAACTATTATTCCCCTCTGATTTTGGGAATAATTAACACTTATTGTTGGGTTTAGGGGTAGGGAATGGACTACATTTTCCAACAAAAATGATGTTCCAGGATAAACATAGAATTTAATCCAGGATCGTACCATACAAAATCATCATGTGCCCTCCATTTGGCTTGGAAACAACTGTGGCTGGAATCAAAGTTCACAGGACTGTGTTCTCTGGAATCCTCTCAAGCAGTGGACTTCTACATTCTCATTGGTTCTCACCAAACAACATCATAGCTCATTACCTTAGAGTTGACTTTATTTCAACTCTCCTCAATGCCCACACTGGGGAAGACACTGCACTTCTCGCCGGCTCCTATTGCAAATGAATGACTTCCGGCTACTTTGATGCTCTTGAAAGCACAGTTAGTTTTGTCTTTGACTTTTTCAGACTGGAGTGCAGCAGGTGGAGAAACATGGGAATCCCACATGTCAGCAATGACCGGAAAACGAATGATTATATAGTTAGATAGATGTCTCATATGTGGAAGGAGTTTTTTTTGGCCAATGGAACCACATCAGGAAGAAGAGGGAGACTCACAAGAAGAACTGTGAAGATATGTTTGAAGAGCTGGAGAGCAGCTTTGGCATTGCTGGAGCTCACCAAGCATGTAGAGCTTTGTTAGTCTTGTCATTGTCTTTTACAGACTGGAGTGCAGCATGTGGAGAAGCAGGGGAATCACACACACCATCAATGACAGGAAACTGATGGTCTGGTGTTACCAATAGATGTTAGATGTCGTTCCAAAAGGCACAACCGGCAGAAGACTTTGGAATAGCCTTCAAAGAATGATGGATGGATGCATTTTCAAGAGGAAGGGGTGATGGTGGAAATAGATTAATAGTTAGATGTCTTCTTTGTGGCAGTTATTTTATTTGCAGGTAATAGACACACAACATGCAAAAGAAGGAAAATCACAAGAGATATGCTTGAAGAGCTTTAGCTTAGCAAATATGGAGAACTCTGTTAGTCTTGTCTTTGAGTTTTGCAGGTTGACGTGAGAATCACACACGCCAGTAATGACTGGAAAACTGATGGTTAGATAGTTAGATGCCTTGTCTGTGGAAGGTGTTTTTCCAGCCAATGAAACCACATCAGGAAGAAGAGGAAAACTCACAAGGAGAATGATGAAGATATGTATGAAGAGCTGGAGAGCAGCTTTGGTATTGCTGGAGTTCAACAAGCATGTAGAGCTTTGTTAAGTTTTGGAAACTGATGGTCAGGAATAGCCCTTCAAAGACAGACAGATGGATGCCCTTCCAAGAGAAGGGGGTGGTGGTGGGCATAGATAGATGTCTTCTCTGTTCAGTTATTTTACTTGTAGGTAAGGAAAGACATATCAGATTGAGCAGTTAGTCTTGTCTTTTTTTCAGACTGGAGTGCAGCAGGTGGAGAAAAATGGAAATCACTCATGTCAGCAATGACTGAAAAACTGATGGTCAGGTTAAATATTTCCTGGGTGGATGGATGAATGAATGGATGTATAAATAGATGTCCTTCCAAGAGGAAGGGGGTGGTGGTGGGCATAGATAGTTAGATGTCCTCTCTGTGTCAGTTATTTTATTTGCAGGTAATCGAAGACTCACTGGAGACTTTGAAGACTCACTTCTCACTGGAGATTCCATTGAAAATGAATGACTTCCGGCTACTTTGGAGTTCTTGCCAGCGATGGTGTGAATGCACAGTTAGTCTTGGCTTTTTCAGAGTGGAGTGCAGCGGGTGGAGAAAAAACGGGAATTACACACATCAGCAACGACTGGAAAACTGATGGTCAGGTTAAATATTTCCTGGATGGATGAATGAATGGATGTACAAATAGATGTCCTTCCAAGAGGAAGGGGGTGGTGGTGGGCATACAGTAGATAGTTAGATGTCTTGTCTGTGGAAGGTGTTTTCTTTCAGGCAATGGACCCACAAGAGAAAGAAGAGGGAAACTTGCAGGAAATCGGTGGATATATATTTCCAAAACAGAAAGCTATTAAGATTAATTAAAGACTTGGTATCTTTCTCTTTGGCAGATTCTCATGGAGCATGTTGAGAAACTGGGAAACACACTTCAGTAATGACAAGTACATCATAATAAATGAGGTATATCCTTAAATTTGTAGGTTAAATCAACTTTATAAAGCATTTCAAATTACATGTTTAACTTAAGGTAAAGTAATAAGTTAAAGTAACTTAAAACATTGTATTATTTTTACAGAGTAAGGGATGGTCATGTGTTTTCTTCTGATAGATATCTTTTACTTAGCAGGTATTTTCTCTGCAGGTAATGAACAAATAGGTAGAGCTCTATTGATGCTCACTTTGTCTTTTACAGATTGGAGTGGAAAAACAAGGGATTCACACACCTCAGCAATGATAGGAAACTGATGGTCTGGTATCACTGATGGATGATAGATGCCCTTTCAAGATGAAGGGGATGGTGGTGGGTGAATGGATGGATGTCTTGTTTGTGGAAGGGGTTTCTTTTTCAGGTAATAGACATACAACAGGGAGAAGAAGGAGAAACACAACAGGATCGGTGGAGATATGCTTGAAGAGCTGGAGCTCAGTAAGCAGGTACAACTGTTTGAACAGATTGAACAATGGAGTTCACTTTCAAAGAAAGTTATTAATATTAATTAAAAGCGTGATATCTTTCTCTTTGGCAGATTGGCATGCAGAAACAGGGAAACACACTTCAGCAATGACAAGTGCATCATTATAAATGAGGTACTGCCTTAAATTTGTAGGTTGAATAAAATTATTTAGAAGGATATCCTTCCAAGAGGATTGTGGTGGTGGAAATAGATTGCTAGATAGATCTCTTTTCTGTGGTAGTTATTTTATTTGCAGGTAATGGACAAACAACAGGCAGGAAACTGACAAGAGGGTCGGTGGAGATATGCTTGAAGAGCTGGAGCTCAGTAGGTAGAAATGTTTGAACAGATTGAACAATAGAGTTCATTTCCAAAGAAAGTTATTAAGATTAATTAAAGACATGATATCTTTCTCTTTGGCAGATTCTTATGGAGCATGTGGAGAAACTGGGAAACACACTTTAGTAATGACAAGTACATCATAATAAATGAGGTACATCCTTAAATTTGTAGGTTAAAATCAACTTTATAAAGCATTTCAAATGACATGTTTAACTTAAGGTAAAGTAATAAGTTAAAGTAACTTAAAACATTGTATTATTTTTACAGAGTAAAGGATGGTCATGTGTTTTCTTCAGATAGATATTTTGTACTTAGCAGGTATTTTCTCTGCAGGTAATGAACAAATAGATAGAGCTCTATTGATGCTCACTTTGTCTTTTACAGATTGGAGTGGAGAAACAAGGGATTCACACACCTGAGCAATGATAGGAAACTGATAGTCTGATATTACCGATGGATGATAGATGTTCTTCTAAGATGTAGGGCATGGTGGTGGGTGGATGGATGAATGGATGTCTTGTCTGTGGAAGGGTTTTCTTTTCCAGTTAATGGACATACAACAGGCAGAAGAAGTAGAATCACAAGACGATCGGTGGAGATATGCTTGAAGAGCTGGAGCTCATTAAGCAGGTACAACTGTTTGAACAGATTGAACAATGGAGTTCACTTCCGAAGAAAGTTATTAAGATTAATTAAAGACTTGATATCTTTCTCTTTGGCAGATTCTCATGAAGCATGTGGAGAAACTGGGAAACACACTTCAGTAATGACAAGTACATCATAATAAATGAGGTATATCCTTAAGTTTGTAGGTTAAAATCAACTTTATAAAGCATTTCAAATGACATGTTTAACTTAAGGTAAAGTAATAAGTTAAAGTAACTTAAAACATTGTATTATTTTTAAAGAGTAAGGGATGGTCATGTGTTTTCTTCTGATAGATATCTTGTACTTAGCAGGTATTTTCTCTGCAGGTAATGAACAAATAGGTAGAGCTCTATTGATGCTCACTTTGTCTTTTACAGATTGGAGTGGAAAAACAAGGGATTCACAAACCTCAGCAATAATAGGAAACTGATGGTCTGGTATTACCGATGGATGATAGATGTACTTCCAAGATGTAGGGGATGGTGGTGGGTGGATGGATGGATGGATGGATGGATGGATGAATGTATGTATGGATATCTTGTCTGTGGCAGGGTTTTCTTTTCCAGGTAATGGACACACAACAGGCAGAAGAAGGAGAAACACAACAGGATCGGTGGAGATATGCTTGAAGAGCTGGAGCTCAGTAAGCAGGTAGAACTGTTTGAACAGATTGAACAATAGAGTTCACTTCCGAAGAAATGTATTGATATTAATTAAACACGTGATATCTTTCTTTTTGGCAGATTGGCATGCAGAAACAGGGAAACACACCTTAGCAATGACAAGTGTTACCGTTAACACAAGTGTTATATGCTTGAAGAGCTGGAGATCAGTTAAGAGGTAGAACTGTTTGAACAGATTGAACAATGGAGTTCACTTCCAAAAAAGCTATTACGATTAATTAAAGACTTGATATCTTTCTCTTTGGCAGATTCTTATGGAGCATGTTGAGAAACTGGGAAACACACTTCAGTAATGACAAGTACATCATAATAAATGAGGTATATCCTTAAATTTGTAGGTTGAAATCAACTTTATAAAGCATTTCAAATTACATGTTTAACTTAAGGTAAAGTAATAAGTTAAAGTAACTTAAAACATTGTATTATTTTTACAGAGTAAGGGATGGTCATGTGTTTTCTTCAGATAGATATCTTGTACTTAGCAGGTATTTTCTCTGCAGGTAATGAACAAATAGATAGAGCTCTAGTGATGCTCACTTTGTCTTTTACAGATTGGAGTGGAAAAACAAGGGATTCACACACCTCAGCAATGATAGGAAATGGATGGTCTGGTATCACTGATGGATGATAGATGCCCTTTCAAGATGAAAGGGATGGTGGTGGGTGAATGGATGGATGGATGTCTTGTTTGTGGCAGGGGTTTCTTTTTCAGGTAATAGACATACAACAGGCAGAAGAAGGAGAAACACAACAGGATCGGTGGAGATATGCTTGAAGAGCTGGAGCTCAGTAAGCAGGTACGACTGTTTGAACAGATTGAACAATGGAGTTCACTTCCGAAGAAAAATATTAAGATTAATTAAAGACTTGATATATTTCTCTTTGGCAGATTCTGCATTTATAGGAAACTGATGATCTGGTATTACCGATGGATGACAGATGTCCTTCCAAGATGTAGGGGGTGGTGGTGGGTGGATGGATGGATGAATGAATGTTGTCTGTGGCAGGGGTTTCTTTTTCAGGTAATGGACACACAAGAGGCAGAAGAAGGAGAAACACAACAGAATAGGTGGAGAAATGCTTGAAGAGCTGGAGCTCATTAAGCTGGTACAATTGTTTTAACAGATTGAACAATGGAGTTCACTTCAGAAGAAATGTATTGATATTAATTAAACACGTTTCTCTTTGGCAGATTGGCATGCAGAAATAGGGAAACACACTTCAGCAATGACAAGTGCATCATTATAAATGAGGTACTGCCTTAAATTTGTAGGTTGAATGAAATTATTTAGAAGGATACCCTTCCAAGAAGAAGGTGGTGGTGGAAATAGATTGCTAGATAGATCTCTTTTCTGTGGTAGTTATTTTATTTGCAGGTAATGGACAAACAACAGTCATGAAACTGACAAGAGGGTCGGTGGAGATATGCCTGAAGAGCTGGAGCTCAGTAAGGAGGTAGAACAGTTTGAACAGATTTAACAATGGAGTTCACTTCCAAAAAAGTTATTAAGATTAATTAAAGACTTGATTTCTTTCTCTTTGGCAGGTTCTCATGGAGCATGTGGAGAAACTGGAAAACACACTTCAGCAATGTCAAGTACATCATAATAAATGAGGTACATCCTTAAATTTGTAGGTTAAAATCAACTTTATAAAGCATTTCAAATGACATGTTTAACTTAAGGTAAAGTAATAAGTTAAAGTAACTTAAAACATTGTATTCTTTTTACAGAGTAAGGGATGGTCATGTGTTTTCTTCAGATAGATATCTTGTACTTAGCAGGTATTTTCTCTGCAGGTAATGAACAAATAGATAGAGCTCTAGTGATGCTCACTTTGTCTTTTACAGATTGGAGTGGAGAAACAAGGGATTCACAAACCTCAGCAATGATAGGAAACTGATGGTCTGGTATTACTGATGGATAGTAGATGTCCTTTCAATATGATGGGGATGGTGGTGGTGGGTGAATCATTATGTGCATCATTATAAATGAGGTACTGCCTTAAATTTGTAAGTTGAATGAAATTATTTAGAAGGATACCCTTCCAAGAGGATGGTGGTGGTGGAAATAGATTGCTAGATAGATCTCTTTTCTGTGGAAGTTATTTTATTTGCAGTTAATGGACAAACAACAGGCAGGAAACTGACAAGAGGGTCGGTGGAGATATGCTTGAAGAGCTGGAGCTCATTAAGCCGGTACAACTGTTTGAACAGATTGAACAATGGAGTTCACTTCCGAAGAAAGTTATTCAGATTAATTAAAGACTTGATATCTTTCTCTTTGGCAGATTCTCATGGAGCATGTGGAGATACTGGGAAACACACTTCAGTGATGACAAGTACATCATAATAAATTAGGTATATCCTTAAATTTGTAAGTTAAAATTAACTTTATAAAGCATTTCAAATGACATGTTTAACTTTAGGTAAAGAAATAAGTTAAAGTAACTTAAAACATTGTATTATTTTTACAGAGTAAGGGATGGTCATGTCTTTTCTTCAGATAGATATCTTGTACTTAGCAGGTATTTTCTCTGCAGGTAATGAACAAATAGATAGAGCTCTATTGATGCTCACTTTGTCTTTTACAGATTGGAGTGGAAAAACAAGAGATTCACAAACCTCAGCAATGATAGGAAACTGCTGGTCTGGTATTACCGATGGATGATAAATGTCCTTCCAAGATGAAGGGAATGGTGGTGGGTGGATGGATGGACGAATGTCTTGTCTGTGGCAGGGGTTTCTTTTTCAGGTAATGGACACACAACAGGCAGAAGAAGGAGATTCACAAGAGGATGGGTGGAGATATGCTTGAAGAGCTGGAGCTCAGTAAGCAGGTAGAACTGTTTAAACAGATTGAACAACGGAGTTAACTTTCAAAGAAAGTTATTAAGATTAATTAAACACTTGACATCTTTCTCTTTGGCAGATTCTCATGAAGCATGTGGAGAAACTAGGAAACACACTTCAGCAATGACAAGTACAGTACATCATAATAAATGAGGTATATGCTTAAATTTGTAAGTTGAATCAAATCAACTTCATAAAGCATTTCAAATGACATGTTTAACTTGAGGTAGATGCCATTTGTTGTGTTGTTAGGTTGGTGGACGAATAGATAAATACAATAGTTTTAGCTCCAAATTGTATTTGTTATTTTTGCAACAGAAACAGCCTGGAGACAATGGTATATGAAACAAGCATGCATTTATTAAATAATATGGTTGACTTCCATAGACTGGTATTAGTAATAATGAATAACTTGATATCCTTCTCTTGTCCTTTGCAGACTGGAGTGGACCGTGTGGAGAAAAACGGGAATCACACAACTCAGCAGTGACTGGAAACTGCATGAATGGATGTCCTTCCGAGATGAAGTGGATGGTTGTGGATGGATGAAGAAATGGATGTCCTTCCAAGATGAAGGGATGGATGGATGGATGGATGTGCTTCCAAGATGAAGAGGTGGATGGATGGATGGATGGATGGATGAATGAATGGATGTCCTTCCAAGATAAAGGCATGGATGGATGGATGGATGGATGGATGCATGTCCTTCCAGGATGGATGGATGGATGCATGTCCTTCCAGGATGGATGGGTGGATGGATAGATGGGTGTCCTTCCAAGATGAAGGGATGAATGGATGGATAGATGGATGTCCTTCCAAGATGAAGAGGGTGGTTGTGGATAGATGGATGGATGGATTATATTTCTGTGGCAGGGGTTCCTTTTTCAGGTAATGGATATACAACAGGCAGAAGAGATATTCACAAGAGGGTCAAGGGAATTACACACCTCAGCAATGACTGGAAACAGAAAAAAATGGGGGTGGTGGTGGGGGGCATAGTTTGTTAGATAAATGTCTTGTCTGTGGAAGGTGTTTTTTCAGCCAATAGAACTACATAAGGAAGAAGAGGAAGACTCACAAGGAGAACAGTGGAGATATGCTTGAAGAGCTAGAGCTCAGTAAGCAGCTAGAACTGTTTAAACAGATTGAACAATGGAGTTACCTTCCAAAGAAAGTTATTAAGATTAATTAAACACTTGACATCTTTCTCTTTGGCAGATTCTCATGCAGAAAAGGGAAACAATTCTTGGATGAGAGGATGGATGGATGGATGGATGGATGAATGGATAAATAGATGTCCTTCCAAGAGGAAGGGGGTGGTGGTGGGCATAGATTGTTAGATGTCTTGTCTGTGGAAGATGTTTTTTCAGCCAATTACAACAGGAAGAAGAGCAAGGAACGGTGGAGATATGTTTGAAGAGTTGGAGAGCAATTTTGGCATTGCTGGAGCTCTGTTACTGTGTGTTTTCACACCGTAACTGCCAAGAATGTCAACGTTTGCTACATTGATCTTGTTTTTTAAGTGTCCGTTTCAGCATATCAGCAAATCACTTACATTCTTCCAGTAAAACATGCTTTCTAGGAGGAAAATGTTGGGTTTAAATACTGTTGCACACCTTTTATCAAATTTATTTAGCTATGGAAGATCAAGTTGTTTGTTGCATTTGGTGTGGCTTTGCTCCACGTATCCAATATGTGTCCATATCTCTGAAATATTCTAAAGCAGCAAAACTGGTTTGTACTTTAGTAATAGTTAGCATGCAATTCCTATTATTATTATTTTAATATATAATATTAATGCACATCAATAACTCACCAGCAACATTTTTTTTTGTCCCTGTAAGCTATCCAGGACATGTTGTAAATATTTGTAAGTCCGGCAACCGTAATAGTCAAACTCCTTTATTTGCACCAACCTGAATTCACCAAGTAGGACCTGTTCCTGGATTAACATCTATGTTGCTCCTGGAACAACATTACAATCAGCCAATCGAAATTAAAGGATACGTTTACTGTTTATGTTAAGTTTAGGCGAACGGTTAGGTTCATGCACTTCTACATAATTGTTATGCACCTATTATTCCCCTCTGATTTTGGGAATAATTAACACTTATTGTTGGGTTTAGGGGTAGGGAATGGACTACATTTCCAACAAAAATGATGTTCCAGGATAAACATAGATGTTAATCCAGGATCGTACCATACAAAATCATGATGTGCCCTCCATTTGGCTTGGAAACAACTGTGGCTGGAATCAAAGTTCACAGGACTGTGTTCTCTGGAATCCTCTCATCAGTGGACTTCTACATTCTCATTGGTTCTCACCAAACAACATCATAGCTCATTACCTTAGAGTTGACTTTATTTCAACTCTCCTCAATGCCCACACTGGGGAAGACACTGCACTTCTCGCCGGCTCCTATTGCAAATGAATGACTTCCGGCTACTTTGATGCTCTTGAAAGCACAGTTAGTTTTGTCTTTGACTTTTTCAGACTGGAGTGCAGCAGGTGGAGAAACATGGGAATCCCACATGTCAGCAATGACCGGAAAACGAATGGTTATATAGTTAGATAGATGTCTCGTATGTGGAAGGAGTTTTTTTTGGCCAATGGAACCACATCAGGAAGAAGAGGGAGACTCACAAGAAGAACTGTGAAGATATGTTTGAAGAGCTGGAGAGCAGCTTTGGCATTGCTGGAGCTCACCAAGCATGTAGAGCTTTGTTAGTCTTGTCATTGTCTTTTACAGACTGGAGTGCAGCATGTGGAGAAGCAGGGGAATCACACACACCATCAATGACAGGAAACTGATGGTCTGGTGTTACCAATAGATGTTAGATGTCGTTCCAAAAGGCACAACCGGCAGAAGACTTAGGAATAGCCTTCAAAGAATGATGGATGGATGCATTTTCAAGAGGAAGGGGTGGTGGTTGAAATAGATTAATAGTTAGATGTCTTCTTTGTGGCAGTTATTTTATTTGCAGGTAATAGACACACAACATGCAAAAGAAGGAAAATCACAAGAGATATGCTTGAAGAGCTTTAGCTTAGCAAATATGGAGAGCTCTGTTAGTCTTGTCTTTGAGTTTTGCAGGTTGACGTGAGAATCACACACGCCAGTAATGACTGGAAAACTGATGGTTAGATAGTTAGATGCCTTGTCTGTGGAAGGTGTTTTTCCAGCCAATGAAACCACATCAGGAAGAAGAGGAAAACTCACAAGGAGAATGATGAAGATATGTATGAAGAGCTGGAGAGCAGCTTTGGTATTGCTGGAGTTCAACAAGCATGTAGAGCTTTGTTAAGTTTTGGAAACTGATGGTCAGGAATAGCCCTTCAAAGACAGATAGATGGATGCCCTTCCAAGAGAAGGGGGTGGTGGTGGGCATAGATAGATGTCTTCTCTGTTCAGTTATTTTACTTGTAGGTAATCGAAGACATATCAGATTGAGCAGTTAGTCTTGTCTTTTTTTCAGACTGGAGTGCAGCAGGTGGAGAAAAATGGAAATCACACATGTCAGCAATGACTGAAAAACTGATGGTCAGGTTAAATATTTCCTGGGTGGATGGATGAATGAATGGATGTATAAATAGATGTCCTTCCAAGAGGAAGGGGGTGGTGGTGGCATAGATAGATGTCTTCTCTGTGTCAGTTATTTTATTTGCAGGTAATCGAAGACTCACTGGAGACTTTGAAGACTCACTTCTCACTGGAGATTCCATTGAAAATGAATGACTTCCGGCTACTTTGGAGTTCTTGCCAGCGATGGTGTGAATGCACAGTTAGTCTTGGCTTTTTCAGAGTGGAGTGCAGTGGGTGGAGAAAAACGGGAATTACACACATCAGCAACGACTGGAAAACTGATGGTCAGGTTAAATATTTCCTGGATGGATGGATGAATGGATGTATAAATAGATGTCCTTCCAAGAGGAAGGGGGTGGTGGTGGGCATAGATCATTAGATGTCTTGTCTGTGGATTGTGTTTTCTTTCAGGCAATGGACCCACAAGAGAAAGAAGAGGGAAACTTGCAGGAAATCGGTGGATATATATTTCCAAAACAGAAAGGTATTAAGATTAATTAAAGACTTGATATCTTTCTCTTTGGCAGATTGACATAGAGCATGTGGTGAAACTGGGAAACACAACTCAGCAATGACAAGTACATCATAATCATAGGCGAGGCTAATTCTTCCCCTGGCCACAGACCACGGACTAGCAAAGAAAAAATTCCCTGTGGTATATTCTCACTCAAACCACTGCCTGCTTCTTTGCTTATAGAGAGAAAAGCTGTTCATATCTGCTGGTTGGGGATCAGTATTTGACATACAGCTTGGCTCTCTAGATCAGCAGCTGTGGAAAAAGTATTTGCATAGAATGGGCACACACACATCGACACCCCTGGAATGGACACACCTGCATCCAGCACTCGGCTAAAATAACAGATTTATGGTTTAAATCCGATTTAAAAGCAGTAAGCTAACACATCATATGATAGATTAAAAAAATAAATGCAGCTCCATTCTCCATCCAATATGTGTGAAAATATGGGGGAGCCCACGTTTTGTTTTTTTTACCTGGGGGGGTGTGGGGGGTTCATAGGATCCCTCTCATTAAACAGCAATGTATAAACAAAATATCTATAAATATAATACAAATATTTATATAATTGTAACTGTTACAAAGGAGTCTTAATGAACAAAACACCACGATAGTTTCCGTTTACTTTCTCGCTAAAAGGCGCTTGTTTTCCCCTCAATAACTTTCTTTGACCCTTAAAAACATCTTTTGAGGGATTTATTTTTACATGCACAAACAACAGCAGCCTAAACAACAGAACAGCATTGTCTAATTTGACCTGCAGTGCTTCTGTAAGAGGAATACATTCTTATAAAATCAACAAACATTAATATATTTCACTTAACAGCAAAATAAATAACCTCATCATGTAGCCTATCATTTTTTTATTCGATCTATAAACTCAAGATAATGTCATTAAGGACAGCATATGCTTTTTTATTATTTTATATAGGTCTAAAATGTCATAGGATTTTACTTTTCACTCCGGTAAATCATTATCGCGATAATGAAAGGGGCTCTAATTTGTCAATTTTACTTGCTTTCAGCTTAATTGTCCAACATGTTTACAGCAATGTCACAGTGTTTAAAAAAAGAACATTGTCTTGGCCTACTGTATGACGCAAATAAAACAAAACACAACGTCACATCATTTGTTTCGGTAAAGTAATAAGCAGTGTTTCAATGTTGCTCCTGATCAGCGCCCCCACACCTTGAAGCTAATGACAAGTAGCTTGTAGTTATCTTTTTGGGGAATAAAGTGAGCTGTAAATCGCCGTCATGCATGAATGTTTATACATAAAAATCCATGATCACATTACACAATACCGAAACCACATGTCAAAGTAACACATCATTATTTTTTTAAAAAATGAAAAAATTATTGGCGCCAGCAGGGGCGTTGCTAGACATAAAGCTCTACTGGGGCACGCACCCCTTTCCCCCCACAAAGAAAAAAATAAAAATAAAATAATAATAATATATATATGTATGTAATGTTAAGACACAACTGGAGTGATGCTAAGATCATTTAAGAAATATTTTGCATAAATATTAATTTAATTTGAATGAAATTCTATAGACAATTCAATAAAATACAAAAAATATATGTTTTATAGAATAATCTGTTGCCTTTGACTTGACACATGGCAGAGAGTTTTATTTAGAGGTTTATTAAGTCTTACCTCCCTGACTCGTTATCCCTCCGGTTTGCTCCATACAAAAAAAAATAAGGCATGGTTAGTAATATCACTATCATATTGTTTAAACTTTTTAAAAGTTTTGTACAACGCATTAGCGGCGCGTGGGCAGCAAGTAGCCTGCTTTTTTGGCGCGCATGTTAACTACCAGGACAGAAGAGCAGTGCGTTCGAGAGGAATAATAATAATGTTTTCAGGGGACCCCATGCCTTATTTAGGGGAGCCGAGTGGCCCTAGCTTCATCGTAGTTTGCACCCAGGCTGCCATGCCAAATCACATACAGTATTTATTTTCAGCTCTTCAAAAGTCTCTTTAAAATTTTGCACTAAACTATTACATTTTACCTTGCATCATCATCCTTGAAATAAAGCTTCATGTCTTTCATGAATAAGTCATGATTTGTGTATATTATTCCATGTTTGAGCAACATCTGTTTCAGACTCCTGTGAATTTTGAGGTGTTTTAATTACAGTTTCCATATGAGAAAAGTTGAGCATATGTTGTTGAATTAATAATTATTTAACAAGTGTTTAACTGATTTGTACTTATTTCACCAAAATGCTATATGTTGAATAAAACGCATATAAACACTAATTAATGGAATCAGTGATTCTGAATTCATCCATATAACTGTACATTGTACAAAAGATCCAATAAAATGTTAAAAGATTTGTTAGATTATTAGAATTTTCTTTACACTAACCAAAATACAGCAAATGTAAGAAACACTTTTCAGAAAGGTTCTTTGGGGAACCCAATATGGCTCTTCTATGGTGCTGCATGTGGCAAAAACTCCATTCTTGAAGTGTTTATTAAAATTAAAGTTTAAAAATAATCAATCACTTTTTACTTTCAAAATCTGACTAGATTACCATGGAAGAATGAACTCGGTCGGAAGAGAAACTCATACAAAATGAGAGTATGTGTATTTGTGGCAGTGTGTCAAAATAAAATCTTAATATTATAAAGTAGTCAAAGTTTGCATAACCACTATTGATCTCGTCTACCTGTGACCCAACCATAGTTAAACATCATGTAGCCTACTTTTTGATGACCTTAACAGCAAAACTCATAAATATAATAAAGAACCGTGCATTATAGGGTTTTATGCGTCCCCATTATGCAATGTCAAGAGAGTGACTCCATAATGTACTCTGCACACACTTGATTTTGTAATTTGTGAAGTGGACGCGTGTCAGCGCAAGGATATCTTATGCTTTTAATGTCCATGCTTAATCAGTAATCGATAAGGTCTTTGCAGGGTTATCAACAATGTGTGTATTTTTATGGCTAGGAATAGCCTTCTGTTAAAGAATTTTGTGTTCATCCTTGCTACAGACAAAAAATAAACCCTCCTTACAAATTAATTGCACTTTTATTGAAACCAAATCTAAGAAGTATCGGAATCAGTACTCAGTATCGGCGAGTACACAAAATACTCATAGTCGTATATTATTTGAATAAAATGAGGTCAAACTACTAATTTGATAGCATTAATTTGATATTTGATAGCACCATAACAAAGCCACACTGTAAAAAAAAAATCTTACAGATTTTAAATAACAGAAATTTACCATAAAATCACAGATGATAAAATACAGATATTTACTGTAAAATAACAGATGTTAAATTACAGAAATTTACCATAAAATAACAGATGTTAAATTACAGACATTTACCATAAATTACAGATGTTAAATTACAGAAATGTACTGTAAAATAACAGATGTTAAATTACAGAAATTTACCATAAATAACAGATGTTAAATTACAGATATTTACCATAAAATACAGATATTTACTGTAAAATAACAGATGTTAAATTACAGAAATATACCATAAAATTACAGATGTTAAATTACAGAAATTTACTGTAAAATACAGATATTTACTGTAAAATAACAGATGTTAAATAACAGAAATTTACCATAAAATAACAGATGTTAAATTACAGAAATTTACCATAAATAACAGATGTTAAATTACAGATATTTACCGTAAAATAACAGATGTTAAATTACAGATATTTACCGTAAAATAACAGATTTAAAATTACAGAAATATACCATAAAATAACAGATGTTAAATTACAGAAATTTACCGTAAAAAATAACAGCTGTTAAATTATAGAAATTTACTGTAAAATAACAGATGTTAAATTACTTAAATTTACCATAAAACAACAGATGTTAAATTACAGAAATTTACCATAAAAAATAACAGCTGTTAAATTATAGAAATTTACTGTAAAATAACAAATGTCAAATTACAGAGATTAACTGTAAAATAGCAGATGTTAAACTACATAAATTTACCATAAAAAAACAGATGTTAAATTACAGAAACATACCATAAAATAACAGATGTCAAATTACAGAAATTTACCGTAAAATAATGGAGGTTAAATTACAGAAATTTACCAGGAAATTAAATTTGAAGACATTTCTGTAAATTAATGTCCATTATTCAGCAGTAAATTTCTGTAATTTAACTGCCTTTATTTCACTTTTTTCAGCTCCCCAGCTGCCAGAAAAAAAAAATTAAAAAATTCTAGAATTCTAGATTGCACAGCGATCACAAATTTCAGGGAAATAAGCAAATAAATGTCATATAACTGTCTCTGTTAAGCTGAAATAAAAAATAAAGCATTTTAACAGAAAATTACACACCTCATGCTTAAAATGCCACGGCTGCAGTTCTGCTTGAGCAATTTGTAATTGAAACAGGGAGATCTTTACAATATAATGATTTCAATCCTAAAGCAGCTCTTCTGTGGTGACATACAATACAGTTTCATCCTTAACCAGCAGGATTCTGAGATGCACTAAAAATAGACTGTATTGTATTGACTAGTGCAGCTCTCCTACACATATCATTAGGTAACATGTCTGAGACAAATCTCTATCCTCTCACCCCTCTCATCATCTACATCTTCCCTCATAATGACTCATTCTTACTGATATAAAGCAGACGTGTGGTGACCCATGCGGAGCTTTATAGGCCACCTTATAAGTCTTGCACCCTTTTAATTCTTTTTAAAGTAATATTGGCCTTTGGTGTCTCCAGAATGTGTCTGTGAAGATTCAGCTTAAAATAACTCACAGATAATTTATTATAACATGTTGAATACATGATAAAAGGTCTGACTTTTAAATTCCCGCGACATCTTCAGAAAAAGACAGCCTATAACAATGAACCAGGATGTCTCAGAATTCTCATCTGCACCATTTATGCTTTAGTGGTTTCACAGCCCATTTGCATTGACAGATGAGCAACACACACAAATACAGTACACTGATAATGCTTGTGATGGACTTTAAATGAATCGACACAGATAAAGTATGCTTAAAACGTCAGCTGAGAACTATAGCAGCATAACGTTGATGTGTGATACTGTTACGCCATGTTCAAATATCAAAGAGAGTTGGTTAAGATCCATCTTTAAGTACTAATCTTTTAGCAAAGCCTTCCTTGTATTGCCTCTTGTTCACAAAACTGTCTGTAGTGAAATAATGTGCACAGACATAAATACATTTTGGCACATTTTGAGGTGCGTTACCTTCAAAAATAAAAGCAATCTAATCCATTCTCAATGGCTCAGATCATGGCAGAAAAATAAGACTTTTATGTTTAGGTTTTCATGTTCTCTTATCCAAACATTAGGAATTTGATCCATTTAGGTGCGCATACGCATTTGCTTGGGCAGCCTGAACTAAAAAAAATACAGTGTTCATGATTTCTGAGACAGTTGTTGTTAAATTTCATTGGATGATTCCAAATATGAAATTTAATAGCATGTTTGGCCAACAGTTTTGGAGAATGTTTTACCATTCAAAGAGTTCGGAGCTGCACTTTCATGCCCAATAAAAACTTGTCTTTTTAAAGTCAACCCCAAGACAATCAATTCTGAGTGTGCCTCAAACAGGTGAGTGGGCTTGACAAACCATCTGTAGAAAGCACACTCTTTCATCTCTCTGACACTTTAACGGACACCTGCACCAGTTTTGCATATTTGCACCAGACACATTTTTACAATCACTTACAGTACATATATATGTGCAATTTCACACGAGTTGCAGTGTGGTATGGCTGTATATCGGCACTGGTGGGAGGCGTGTGTTGCTGCCAAGTGCCTTAGTGCACCACCAGTGACAACATACAGCCATATCGCTACAAGTGTGATATTGTGTTTATACAACAGTTCAATCTCATAATCGCATGTATAAAAAAGAAAATCAAACACAGAGTCTCAAAAACCCTTTTATACTAGGACCTACTTTCTTCCGCCACTCATTCACATCTGCAGCTGACCATCAGAACAACAGAACCCTTTGCCAGTTCACAAACGTCGCTTTAGAGCTAGTATTTGAATGATTCTCTAGCGTAATGTCTAAAGTGATGACAAAACCGGTAGTTTTTGCTCACATTTCAAGATTATAAGGTGGAATGGCATAAAATGCCATCAGTCTACAGAGATTTCCCAGTATTTTTCTCTTGCAATCGGGATTTCCCAATAATTAACCCCAAAAAAGCCAAACACTACCAGTTTCGGAGGTATAAATACAGCAATAGAAAATACAAAAGAAAGAGATTGACTCAAAATGTCACTTACCTGATTTATAATGATTCGGTTACCTGTAGTTTGAAACCTACGCTGAGAAAATGCTGTTTCTCCTCTAAAGCCACCTTTCCACTGAACACGACAAGCGACAGACGGAAGTCATTCATTTCCAATGGAAAGTAGTCCAGGAGCTGCGTGGAGTTCCGATCATCTTCATATGCAGAAAGCCGATTTGAGCTGCGGCTACATTGAAATATAACTCCTGCGACTAGACCGTTTGCGACCAGCCGCCTGGATGTGATGTATTCCAGTGTTGTCCAAGCAGGTCTGTGTGTGCGAGATGAGAAACACTAGTTTTTTTCATTATTTTTTTATTCAAAAAAGTCTATATTAAAAAAAAAAAACACTTCTATTCATAAATGAGTGATAAAAATATTATTTTAAATGTTGTCTTCACATTCCCTTCAAAATTTTTAGCAGTCAATGAGTTTATAGTATTCATTCATTCAACCATGGTAAACGCACGGAGAATAAAGGCTCTTGCTTTTGCACTCCTTTATATTGGACACTGCGAGAACAGCTTCTCTCCCATGGTGCATGACAAAACTGAACATTCTGAGCGACAGCCAGAAGGGGGCGGATTCTGACAGTCATGTCCAAATGTCGTGTGCAGTAGAAAGGCGGCATAGGGACTTATTATGCGATCTCTGTCACCATCTTGTGGCAGAACATCAACAGTCACTTTCTGATCTGCACAGACAGGCTGATGGCAGCCGATGCACTGAATCCGATGCTCCGAAATTATAAATATTTTAAAATAGGCACTATCCTTACAAATAAACTGCATTCTGGCAATCTAAACAACTACATTCTCAACTAAAAAAGCCCCAAAAGTACATTATGTTGTCCAACAGCAGCTATATTTGTCCAACTTTAGAATGTCCTCTGCTTGTTGCTGTATGTGGGCGGAGAAATACACAAGAGTGAAGGGTGAAGAGGCTGTTCAAGTGCTGTTACTGGCAGAATATTGCACGGCCTCCAGCCAATCAGATTCAAGAACCAGACAGAACTGTTGTATAAATATAAACACATATCAATATAAAATATAACAATCACATATATATATATATATATATATATATATTTATATATATATATATATATATATATATATATATATATATATATATATATATATATATAAATATATACACATACATTTGTTCAATTATGAAGTGTGCGACAGACAAAACTAAGTGGGCTTGACAAACCACCTGTAGAAACATTCTTCTCCTAATTCTAGCACTTAATTCTCTGAGCACAAACACTTCTTTTATATAACTATATCAAATATAAAGGGAGTTTATTGGAGGAGCGAGTGTTAATCATCTGCGCACCACCAGTCTTGAGTCTCCAGGAGGATAAAAGAAGTAGCGACGACAGTGGAAGATGAGAGAGAACCATGCCTGCAACACTTCATGCTTCATCTTTTGTGTTTAGGCAGCAGTCGTCCATGACATTTTGTTTTCTGTTTATATTATAGTTCAAATAGTTTGAAATGTTTGCCCATTCCTGCCTCCTTCCTTTCATGAGAAAGTTTATACCGCTACAAACTCTCTGAGGTTGGAGACCACAGTAATTCTGTCAGAAAAAACTCCCCAAATTACTAAATGTTCATCTGGAGCTGTTTCATTCCAAATAAAAAGTTGAAACCAGAGTCGGATTTAGACATGGGCAATATGGGTGATCGCCGAGGGGGGCATCTTGCTGGGGGGTGGCACAGGGAGACGCTGCAAAAAAAAAAAAAAAAAAAAAAAACGAGCCTCAGTAAGCTTTGAGATACGATTTACATTATGCAAGTGTTATTTTAGAGTGGTAATCCCAGAATAAAGACGTTAGGGGCCATTCACATTTGTCGTTTTTTGCATGCACAAACCGAAACAACGCTGGTGAAAGCAAACTGAGGCATGCGCGCATAAAACCATTCCCACACGCCTCACGTACTAAAATACACGCCGCTTATTTTAAAAACCGGAGTAACTATTATGTTTGCACGCAGCAAGCTTTGTAAGTTGATAAAACTAAAGTTATAATATGAAGATGATCTAATTTTGACTAAGCATGGCTATGAAGCAGAGAGGAGAGGTGATGAGTCAGGGAAGTAAGACTTAATAACATTAATTCTCAGCCATGAGTCGGGTCTAAGACAACAGATAATTACATAAAACATATTTTTTGTATTCAATAGAATTGTCTTTAATATTCATGCTAAATATTTCTTAAGAGATCTTAGCCTCTCAATCCAGCTTTGTCTTTTTTTTGTTTTCCAGTTGGATTTAGGATTGATTTCTGTTATTATTTATAATAAAAATAATAATAATAATAATGAGATTTATATTTATTTGTACTAAATATTTAAAATATATGATTTTGGGTAGTGGGGCTCACCCCTGGGGGTTACTTTAATGGCCTATATGATTGATGACTGCAGCAAAAAAAAAAGGCAAGAAAGGTCCAGACGTAGTGAAATATTAGTAACATTTCGTTTTGTTTGTAAGCTGTCTGAATTGTTGGTTTGAGACAATTACATGTGTTCCAGTGGGAGTAATAAAAAGTCAACCACATAGTTTCTATATGGTTCTAGTTTTTTTTTTTCAGGGGGGTGTTAGTTGGATATGGGGTGGTTCGCCCAGGGTTCCATTTAAACTAGAACTGCCACTGGTTAAAACGATCAGTTATAGTTTTTTTTATAACAATAATAATAATAATAATAATTATTATTATTATTTACAAAGGATATAATAAATAGTATGCATTAGAAAAAGCTGCAAATAAATTAAACAGTTTATTCTATTAAAATTAATAGCTATTATAAACAAATTGAATCGTTATCAATTCTCATTAACCCTTACTTCACTGTATAATTTAAACAATTCTGATTAAAGAGCAGTAATCACTCATTTAGATGTTTCATTTGATTATATTAAATAACAGAGGAGTCACTTTAAAAATGCACAGATCTATAATAAAAACATTCAATAGCTTTCCTAACCGTTTATGATCATTTAAGACTACATTTGTTGTGTTTAAAAGAAAACCCACCAAGATTACCATGATCGCTGTTTGGGAAACAGCGTATATTTATCAATATGGAGCGCATCTGACAGTCACGCACCGCTTACATGAACTGTTTTGAGGATTGCATTGGAGACGCAAAGGTGCCGATAATGAAAAGGAAGAAAATCAAGCTGTTTTTATATTTATTTCAAAGTGTTTTCATGCCTAAATAAATAGAAAGCACAAAACAAATTCACGTTTAAGAGCAAGGGGTGTCCCCTGGTAGTTCGACTGTATAGGTTATGTATAGGGAGGATCGGCTCTTTATTGTTTATTGCCACCCTTTCATTGAAAAAATACGGGAGAAATATGGGAAAATAACTGTACGGGATTATAGTGGGATAGAATTGTAAAATACGACAAAATCCCGGGAAGAACAGGAGAATTGACAAGTATGCATTCCATTGCTAAGTGAAGCAAAAGCACATGCCTTTTTTAAAACTGGCTTTAGTTTAATGAAAATTAAAGATATAGTTCACCCAATCAGAAGTCACCATTTACTCAACCTCAAATGGTTCAAATACGTTTGAGTTTCTTTCTGCTTTTGAACATAAAGAAAGATATTTGAAGAATGTTGGTCCATAGTAGGAAAAGCAAATACTAGAGAAGTCAATGGCTACCAGGGCTCCAACATTCTTCAATATATATAGAAGAACGAAATTTAAACTGGTTTACAATAAGTGGAGGAAGAGTAAATATTAACAATTCTCATTTTTGTGTGAACTATCCCTTTAAATTTAAGGAACGTACGAAAGATTCTTTATCAATGTGTTCCCACACTGCCAACACACATCTACTGTATGTAAAAGTGGATTTATGCATAATAGGTGCCCTTTAAAGCTATTAGGTTCGAACTCAAAGCTGGAATCAGGAAAGCGGATGTAAGAAAACACCCAGAACTTAATTGGATGTAATTGGCGGGTGCAGCAGGCAGACTTGAACAAGTGATGAGGGCATTTGAGCTGCGCCGCGTCTGAGACTCAGAGTTTCTCCAGCTCCTGCAGAGCTCAGTTTTCTAATGAGAGGAGGAGGACAGACTGAGGAAGTGGTAATTGGATCCTCCCTGTCCTGTCGCCTGGGCATGTGTGGCAATGTGGCTGTGCTTTATTTAGATCCTCTAGGCAAACAGTCTCAGTTCTCCCATTGCCAGCAGCAACCGCAGAGCTTGTGAGAACAAACCACTCCTGCCCATCTTGAGCTCATTGGCTTGCAGAGCAGAAGTTTGCTGTCTGCAACTGCACTGTGCGGCAGTCATGCCATTATATTATGGACTAATGAGGCTGTGCTGACGTGCTAATTAAAGCTGGCTGCCTGTGCAGTACAGTACGCTTGGGATTTGGCTATTTTTGATTGTGTAATGCAACTACATTAACTACACTTTGATCACTATTTACTTGCAAAAAGTAAACTTTGAATTAGTATAGTTGAATGCACATCCTTTGAAAGTTTACATTTGATGGCATGCACTAAGTTAAGTAATCATTTGCAATAGAATGATTAAAGGTGCAGTATGTAAGACTCCCTGTGGTTAAACGACGTATTGCATTCCTGGATCAAAACAAATGCAAGCACAGGTTGCCAGATTGAGGACCAACAGGAGCAAGTCTGACGATCAATGTGTTCTATATAAAAGCAACGACAGGCGATAGAAAGAATATTTTCACATTTAAAGGAGTTTATGTTCTAACCAACACCTCGAATTGATAGAAATGGCTTCTATTTCTTGCAGCTGAACAACAGGATAAACTGACAATGATCACCTCAGGTACACCTGATGTGCTGTATTCAGTGTAAATGCCAACAATGTAAGTTTGAATGCCATTTTACATGACAATATTTGCCATATACTAAAAGCAGCAGCCGCAGAGTCAACTTTAGAACTGTTACTCAGTGCAAGCTAACACATATGAGTGATTCAGCATCTACATTTAATAATGTTAAAAGTTTAATATCTATTAATTAGATTATAAACCTTGTTGGTGCCAATAGCCTATAGTGGTTAGTGCATCGACTCATAGCAACGAGGTGCTCGCGGCAGCCAGAGTTGCTTCTAAATGGCTATATTTAAGTTTCTGCCATGTTTCAAGTGGTGCAAGAGCCAAACTGACAGACAGTTACACTGTGACCTGCTCACCTAATGTTTATGTTTGTAATATTTATATTATTTGCTAATTAATAACCGAATGTGGAACTCTGAATCTGCGTCTCATTTTGGGGTTGTTACTGTCCACCAGAGGTCGCATTTTAGTCACGGCGCATGCTTTAAGAACTTTTATAAATGAATGAATGAAATATGTGGTTTTCCAACAAGGCAACCCTGGGTGCTTAAATATAATTGGTTAACTGGCATTGAGCGGGTTTAAATAACCAAAAAAAAGACAGCATTCGGGCAAGTAACGAACATTTTTCAAAGCAGCATAACTGACTTCAGCATTGTTTTTCAGATAAGCAAGAATGCTTACTTAGCATGTTTCTTAAATATCTGCAAACATATTATAGTATTTGAAGATTATATGCTTTAGAAGAGTCAAAAACTTACACACAGCACCTTTAATCCTTGTCCAGTGTCTATGATATTTTTTGCAACAATATTGTGGCATGCTTAAAATGTCTTTGCACTCATTAGAGTTGTGTGAATCATTTCATCCACATACACATCCACTCATCAACAGGCATTTCCAGACTTCAGGATATTTTGTTGGCTGCAAATTCTTTGAAAATCTTTGGGAAAAGGTCTGTGGAAAAAGGCATAAAGATTGTAAAAAATAAATTCAAAATGATTAATGACTCTAAATAAAATATACAATTAAATATAACGATTAAAATATAGGTTAATAAATAAATTATAATGATAAAATATAATTAAATAAGAGTCAATAATAATAAATCAAACAAATAAACTAAACAACCAAATTTGATTAAAACTAATACAAATAAATCTGATTTATACAAAGCAAATGACTGCATAAAATGAATAATAAAAATGGATAAAAAAATACATACTATTATAACATGGGTGGCGACGCGGTGGCACAGTAGGTATTACTGTCGCCTCACAGCAATAAGGTCGCTGGTTCGAGCCTCCGTTGGTGTTTCTGTGAGGAGTTTGCATGTTCTCTCCGCATTCGCGTGGGTTTCCTCCGGGTGCTCCGGTTTCCCCCACAGTCCAAAGACATGCGGTATAGGTGAATTGGGTAAGCTAAATTGTCCGTAGTGTATGAGTGTGAATGAGTGTGTATGGATGTTTCCCAGAGATGGGTTGTAGCTAGAAGGACATCCACTGCGTAAAACGTATGCTGGATAAGTTGGCGGTTCATTCCGCTGTGGCGACCCCAGATTAATAAAAGGACTAAGCCAAAAAAAAATTTAAATTGATAAATAAATAACATGGGCTGCACGGTGGCTCAGTGGTTAGCACTGTCGCCTCACAGCAAGAAGGTCACTGGTTCAAGTCCCAACTGGGCCAGTTGACATTTCTGTGTGGACTTTGCATGTTCTCGCCGTGATCGTGTGGCTTTTCTCCAGGTCTTTCCCCTAAAGTCCAAAGACATGTGCTATAGGTGAATTGAATAAAACTAAATTGGCCTTAGTGTATGACTGTGTATGTGAATGAGTGTGTATGGGTGTTTCACAGTACTGGGTTGTAGCTGGAAGGGCATCTGCTGCATAAAACATATGCCAGAATAGTTGGTGGTTTATTCCGCTGTGGTGACCTCTGAAATAGAGACTAAGCCGAAGGAAAATAAATACATAATATAAAAACTATATAGATGCCTTTCACATTTCAAGATGGAGCTTCCTTGCATGAGCATGTTCATATTTTCGAGGATCCATGGCAAGCCTTGCTGTGGTGTAATGTAAAATCATAGTATAGACAAGGAGACGACCAAGAATAAACACGAGCAGCAGGCCATTAAGAAAAAATAGGGAATTTATTGTATGTGGATGTGCTAGCAGATGTATCTCACAAGTGCTTCGTCTCTGGGTAAAGTCAAGCGAAACAGAAATATAAAGGTTGTGCGCTGTTCTCCAGTGTGAGCGTGTGTGTGTCACACTCGGTGTGTGTCCCGCAAGTTTGTGTGCGTCCAGCTGCCAGACTCTGTTCTGCTGAGCATCAGTATGACTGACACTCTGGGGAACCTGGAGAAAAAGACAGAAGAGAAGATCAGCACAGACACATACTGTACACCGACACTGGGGAGGTAAGACTGGTTATTAAGCACAGACTGAATGTCAAACTTTAATATGAAGCTTATTAATTATTGATATACAGAAGAAGAAGCCCAAAACATTAAAAATAGAGTTGAATTTCAGTATGTACAGTTGAAGTTTATTTCTTTTCTTTTTCAAATATTTCCCAAATGATGTTTAACAGAAGGAATTTTTCACAGTATTTCCTATAATATTTTTTCTTCTGGAGAAAGTCTTATTTGTTTTATTTGGGCTAGAATAAAAGCAGTTTTTAATAATAAAAAAAAAACATTTTAATGTCACTGTTATTATCCCCCTTTAAGCAGGACTTGCCTAATTATCCCAACTTGCCTAGTTAACCTAATTAACCAAAACACTCGACTGCTTAGTTTATATTTTAGTAACTATCACTTTGACTTTCCTGGCCGTCTTTAGTTCGTTACACTGGTTTCAGAAGTGAACTACTGCATCGTATGTACCTTTTTCATCCTACAACCAACGCAATGTGGAAGCAGAACCAAAACCAAATAAAGTCGAGCCTAAAGACCAGAGTCAGATGTTTCGTGAGGCTCTGGGTGCACCAATGTCGCACCAATGTTTTGGTAAAGCTGGAAGATCGATGGGAATCACACAGAGCCCGTGTGATGGATGCCACGAAACGGATGGCAGCAGAAGCCGGGCTTTCGTTGCCAGAGCCGAGTGCCACCAAGAGTTACCGAACAGACACGAGGAAAACCATCAAACATGGCGGTGCCTATGTTACAACACGAGGCGCTGATGTAAACAAACATGGCGGCCCCCATGGATTAGCGCTATTGGCTGATGTAAACATATGAAGCGGCACCTTTGAAACCCCGCCGTCTCTGTCTGCAACGTGCAAAAGTTCATAAAAAAAGACGAGTTTAAACTGTTAAACGCTTCCTGGCCTTCTTCAGTTCGTTACAATAGTTTGTCAATATTACTTGTGTTCTTTTTGATGTAATCTATTCGTAAACACTGAAATCTGCAAAAACCGCGCCCCAGTGCATCCACGTCCTGATGCTGGCTATTAAGCCTTTAAATTGCACTTTAAGCTGAAGACTAGAGTCTTGCAAATTTACTAGTAAAATATAATGTAATGTCATCATGGCAAAGATAAAAGAAATCAGTTATTAGAAATGAGTTATTAAAACTAATATGTTTAGAAATTTGATGAAAAAAACTTTTTTCCGGTAATAATTCAGAAGGGCTAATAATTCTGACTACAACGGTATTATTTCGACTGTAGGAAGGCATCAAGTCAAATTTGAAATTAATGTTTGCATAATGTTGTTGTTATGATCACCAGCCATCTAGCGACTACAATATATGGACTACAAGTTCCAGTCATGCACCGCTCACACACACCTGTTCCTCATTCAATTGATTTCACACACTCACGGCTGGGAGCTGTTCATGAACTGATTACATGGACTATATACACAGCACACACGCACACCTTTTTGCTGAGTCTTGTTATACTGTATTGTGAACATTACGACGCGTTTTCCTTGCCTTGTTTGGCCGTGTTAGACCCTTGCCTTGTTTTATTGTTTACTCCTGTCTGCTGCCTGCCTTCTAACCACTCGCCAGATATTTGACTACGACTCTGGATTTCCTGTGTACATCTGTTTGCCCCTGTGTTGACTGATGCTTCCCTGACCATTCTCCTGTCAATAAACCTGCATTTAGATCCGCAACACAGCGTCCACGTCACATTTTAGTTGTCTACTGAAACACCTTAATTTAATTCATGCTTTGCAATAATCTTTAGCTTATTTTTCATTTATAATCCAAACTTAATAATACATCATTTATACATGATTGTTTCCTTACATAATGTTTTTGTTGAAAACAAACAAACAAGAATCACATTTGACATTTTTCACATGTTAAATAATCGATAATGTTTTGGCCATAATACCTGTTATAATTGGTAACTGTCTGCCTTTCCCATAACATATTCACATCGCCTTGCCCATTGTGTGCGACAAAGTCTACACTGCAAGCGTGGCAAAACAGACAGCAACAAAACTAGGCCATCCCCATTATAATCAACAAATCTGTCTACACGGCAAGGCTGTCAGAAGGACAAACACAGCAAAAAACACCACTTTGAATTTTAAAAACCTGCACGGCAAGCACAGCCTTGACGTTTTGAAAGAGCCAACTATTCTCAGCCAGCCATGCAGCAGTGCAATACTAGTTAGTGTTCAAAGTTTGGATGGAAGTTATACTTATTATTCATATTTTAGGTTAAATTTTAGTCATTTTAGTACTTCAACTTAAAGAAGCTACATGTTGATTTCAGAAACCCTTGTTTTTAGTGAAACGCACGACATTTAAGTAATTTATTTAACAAACAATAGATTGAACATGCTGTAATCCAATGGTCTGATACAGTATATTCTTATTTATAGATTTTTCTTCAGCTTTTAATACAATTTGTCCTCATATTTTAATTCAGAGACTTTTATTTTCAACTAAGTAACAATCTTGTTGGCTGGATTTTAGACTTTTCAACCAATAGAACACAAAGAGTGCAAATAAACGGTTCCCTGTCAGAAAGCCTGTGCTCCTCCACCGGATCACCTCAGGGGTGTGTGTTATCACTACTTTTATTTATTCTCTACTCAAACATGTGTCAGAGCACATTTGAAAATCATTTTATTTTGAAATATGCAGACGACACTGTGATTGTAAGCCTCCCCTAAGGAGATGGAAATAGTCATGGTCCCATAGTGGATCATTTTGTTTAGTGGTGTGAGGAGTCAAATCTAAAACTTAATGTAACAAAAACAAAGGACATCATTATTGATTTTAGAAGGAATCATACAGCAGCTGCGGTGAGTAATATCAGGGGTCAAAAAGTTGAATGTGTGGAGAACTACAAATATTTGGGTACCATTATTTACAATTTTTTAAACTTTGAGGCAAACTGTGATGCTGTGTGCAAGAAGGGACATCAGCACTTTTATTGTCTCAGGAAACTATCACGCTTTCACATTGGTGAATCACAGCTAAGTATTGAATCCCTGTATGGTAGGCAGCTTTTACAGATTGCCCAGATTATTAGTAGCTGTAGCTCTCATCCTCTGTCTGAGGAGTTTATCCTCCTCCCTTTGGGTCGAAGGTTTCAGATGCTTTTTAGTAGGACAAAACATTACAGCAATAGCTTTGTCCCATCATCTATTGTCGCTCTGAATAAATTGTAATATTTTCTAAGGTACTGTTGTATGTGTATATGTGGGTATGTAAATGTGTGTGAATTAATTGTTTGTATCAAATGCCAAACTTTGCTGCAAAAAGAATCTACCTACGGGTATCAATAAAGTCAACTTAACTCAACTGAACTCATTCATGGCAAAGTTCTTTTTTGCTCTTTGTTTAGAAATGTAATAAGTTGCAAATATCTTGACAGCAATATACTGATAACAAATATTCAAACACCAGTCGCACTGCATAGAGCGATGAATGGGTTCAGTTATGATGAAAAAATGTCTTTTTTAATCTCTTCTTATGTTCTATTGAGCTGATCCAGGTGTGTTTGATTAGGAAGAGGTTGAAAATGTGTACTGTTAGTGTGCTTTCAGGAACAGCTGTCTTTTTGTCTCAACATATTCTGTTTTTGGTTTATTTAGATGTCTTTGGTCTGTGTTGCAATCATATTTCAATCCAACTGCACCAGTTTGTTTGGGATCAAACTGAGATCCACATTTTCTTGTTTGGTGCACTCCACGGTTCGAGTGACAGCATTCACACTTGTTCATACTGTATGAACCACACTAACAGAGCATTTACACCAGAGTTCATTTAAACCATATTTGACCATTCTTAATAAGACTCACTTCACTTTAATGAAATTAGACCCAAACACACCCTTAAGGATTAGATCACATCAAAAAAAATGTAAACATTATTAAGTATTCACCCTCACAAGACCCTTGTTTATCTACAGAACACAAATTAAGATATTTTAGATTATTCTGTTATTAATTAGTCACCCTCATGTCATTCCAATCTCTTGAGAATATAAATTAAGATATTTTAGATGAAATCCAAAAGTTCTCTGACCCTCCATAGACAGCAATGATCCGGAGACATCCAAAGTTTCAAAAAGGAACATAATACATAGCCAAAAGATTCCATGTGTCTTTATATGGTTAAACTGTGCTCATATGAAGCTTCAAAACACTTAAAAAACTACCACCAAAGAAACTTTAAAAACTACCTTTTTGCCTTTGTCTTCTATTCCTTATCAAGTAAAGGTGTTAAATTATATTGGGTAATATAATACATATATTATAAGTAACAATTTAATAGTAATACACTTAAAAATGTTTGTCTAATATGGTAGGGTTTTATGCTTAACTAGCAGTATTTCACCGTATTGTATAGACAGGCATGGCCATTTGAGTTCTGAATCTCAACACACCTGTTTACTGTAGTAAAAACCACTTTCTATATTCAAGTACATTATTTGTTTCCATGTATTACATAAATATAACTGCAATTTGTCTAACTAGATGGCATAAATATAAATATAAATTTTTAAACATACAGAAAAGACAGTTCTTACAGTTTTATTATTTTTTGTGGCATTGTATGATTACAATTGAACCACTAAAGTCACATGGAATGTTTTGACAATGTTTTTGGTTCCTTTTCTGGACTTTTGAGTGTCTCAGGACCACAGCTGTCAGAGCTCTCGGATTTCCTCTAAAACATTGTGATTTTTGTTTTGAAGATGAACAAAGGTCTCAAAGATTGGAATGACATGAGGGTGAGTAATTATAGCTTTTCTCAGTCCCATTGGTGCATGTCTCACAACCCTATTTACATTTGTACAACAGATAATGCATTTCTCAAAACAATTAGTACAAACTGCAAAACCTAGTTGATAACCTGCAAAAGCATGTCACTTGCTCAAAATGGATAGTGTCAGTGTCGTCAAGATGAAAAGTCCTGACACCACTGTTTATGTATTACTCTGTACATTTTTTCCATTGCAAAAAAGTCAGATTTTGGTGACACTTCCTTAAAATGCTCAAGACAGCACTATATACTATTTGCACAGACATTTGAAAACTACAGTTAAGTTAGACATCACAGCGTTTAGTGGGGTATCTCTATTTGGCATTGTGCAAAAGAATAAATAGACCCTTATTTACAACAAACATACATTCCATTTGGGTAACTGGACTGTAAACAATATTGCAGTGCATATTGGAACTGAACCTACAACATAGATAGGTTTTATAAATAAGTTTTATAAAATTTGCTTGACAGATTTTTGACAACTAGTTCAACATTTTTGTATGTAATGACTCAAGTAATGAAATGAGGACTATTAGTTTAATATGGAATGACTATTCAGCATTCACAAGTTTAGTTAATTTTGACTGACATGACATAAGCAAATGATAATGTTATAAACAGCAGAGAGTGGTATGAAAGCAATTGATGCAGGTCTACATCATTTGCAATTTGTTGGAAGGAATGAGAAACTTTTACTATGATGTGCACAGATGAATAATTGTTTTGAGAAATGCATTAACTGTTGTGTAAATGTAAATAGTGTTGTGAGAAATGCACCAAAGCGACTGAGAAAAACTGTTATAACAAAATTTTCATTTTTGTGTGAACTAACCCTTTAATGTTAAGACAGCATTTGTTCTTTTTGTCAGTCAAACTTATAACACAGAGTGCTGGATTAATATAGCAACAAAATCAAGGTCATTTCAATTCGTCAGGTGCTTATGCAATTCCAGCATACCTGGGGTGTGCTGAAGAAACAAAGGGAGTGGACAGAGCAGAACAGCAGGACACAGATGTAGCACCTCCTGGAGGTACACACTCGCTCTCTCTGCCTCTCTATCCATCTTTGACTCCAGCTGAGCTCTGAGAGGTGACGAGAGGCCAAGGAGGGAAGGATCACGAGAAAGGCATTTCCCATCTCTGTGTGTGCGCCGACAGCTCGCACGGGCTGATCACCAGCATTTTACTGCTCTCGATGCCATCCAGAGCCATCTCGCTGTCCACACAGAAACGAGATGCCAGGTGCTCCAGGTGAGTGCCAGACTTCTGCCAGCGCTGCAGGAGGCAAGAACACATGCATAAGTACTAGGGCTGCACAATATATCCTTTCAGCATCTGCAATAGTCACATTGTAGGATCTGCAATGTCAGGTTGGGATTATAAGTAACCAGAACACGCAGTTCAGAGCATGCTAAATTGAATCAAATAATATGAAAGACTTTGTATGCGTTTTTTAAGGCCTGTGACTGTCAAGTTCATTTAAATAATTTAGGCACAAGAAGTTGTAAAGTTTGCCTCTTTGGCAAATATTAGTTGTGTTTAGTTATTTAATACAATAAAGATTACATGCAGTGTATTTTACATATTGAATGTCTATAATTCTATACTGTCAATACACTGAAAACCTTAAAGGGGTGGTCCACTACAGTATCATATTTTAAACTTTATTTGATGTGTAATGTAGATGTGTGAACATAAACAACAAGTGTAATACGCTCAAAGTTCAATGCAAAGTGAGACAATGGCTTTTACAGAGTTAGCTTAGCAAAGTCTACAGCGAACTAAGTTTTGGGACTACAAAAAATACATTCGGGTTAATGAAGTCATTAACCCCTCAGGTCACGAGCATACACCCTGCGCAGCAAAGGGGTGTGGCCAGAGGCGCTGGAATGTTATAGCAGAGAAAGCTAAAATGCTGTCCAAACGCTGCTATTTCCACAGAGCTTCTTCTGTTTCTGTATTTGGGCTTCCAAAGGACATGAGACAAAAAGAGAAGTGCTTACAATTTAATTGTAATTATGTTCCAGAGAGTTATACAAATATATATAGCTAGCATTTGACAAAGGAGAACTTTTAGAATCTCTCCCCGTTCAGTGATGGATTCAGCTAAAAACTCCTCCAAGAAGGAGCAGCTCCAACCATAATAGCAGAAGCTGTGGATTATGAGCCACAACACGCAAGTATTTTTATTTGTTAAAATTGATCTACTACATGCATAGTGTCTAGCGTTAATGGTAAGTTGTAGCGAGGACGTAAACAAAGATGTAAACAATGGCAAATGCTGTTTGGCACTGTTAACAATTTAGCTACAAATTCATATTTATCCGTCAAACATTTTCTGTCTGATTCAGGTTTAAACTGACATGGCTAACAGTTACTCTGAATGACAGTATTTACACAGCGCAAAAGCGTGTGCTTGAAGGGGCGTGACGCTTTTCCTGGTGACATTATGTTAGCTGACCAATCAGAGCTATTTGAGGGCGGGCTATTTTGAGGAACTCGGAAATATGACAGTCGCTTTCATGTTAGTGGAGTAGCTGTATAAAATCAAAGTAAGATATCTGAAAAAATAACGTGCTTTTCTTCAAATGAAGCATGAGCACACATTGCTTTGCATCTTATAAACACAACCAGGCCTTAAAAATGCACTCTGGATGACCCCTTTAAAGCATTGTTTATTTCATTTTAATTTTTGTTCTGTTGTTTTCATTTGTGCTTTCATTTATTCTATTTTGTATAATTTAGTATGTTTTATGTAGATGCACTCCCCTACAAATCCCTCCAATCGATATATAAAATTAGGAATTCTTTCCAATATTTTTATCTTGTGAAAAACAAAATATGCAATGTCAGTTTTTTCCAATATCGTGCAGCCCTAACAAGTACACATCAGCATAAAACATCATGTAATATAGAGTGTAGCATGAATTCATACATATCATTGCACACACACTCAAAAACAAAGAAGCAAAACCAAAACAAAGCAATGTTTTCTGATGCTACACTGTGCCTCATGTCCCTGACACTGACATGACGAATGTGATGTGTGGAAATGCTGACACCGGCCTGAGAGTAAAGCCTCTCCTGAGGGGCTGTCTAACGCTGGGACTGATACTCATAGAGCTGATGTCAGTGGCTTCCTCCGGGAGCTTTCTAAGTGCGGCCTGATTTATGGTCTGTCACGGATGTCTCCTGTGCTTTCGTCGGGATTGACTGCAGCGGAGGTACCTGCTTGCCGTCGCTGATGTTGCACGGCATGAGTAGGATCTGGGAGGCAGGGAAAGTGGTGGAGACGGACAGACAGTACTGCTGCTGGCGGATTTGCTGTCCGTGGGTGTAGATCCACTCCTGTGGAGGAAAGAAGGAAAGCTTTTCTCATGCTGAACTGACACAGAATAAAATCAAAAAGCAATGGCAATTCCTTTACAACTGTTTCAATGCATTGCAAGTCTTTGATGAATATACAAATATCTTCCAGTTGTTTTAAAGGTGAAGAAACAACTTTTGGCAATACAGACTCCCTCAACCCAATTTTTGTTGTTGTTGTTGACTGATGTATGAAGTACGGCATTCATAAGTTTACCAGCCCTAAATTTGTTAACACTGAGCCTCCTGTGCACAACTGAGAGCAGTCTACTAAAATCTGTCAATCACTTTTCAGCTTGACCAATAGCAAGAGATTGGGGAGTGGCTACTGTAGCAGAGAGGCTGAGCCAGGTTATCTGGTGTATGATCATGACTGCCTAATCAAATGGAAAAATAAATTGAGATTCACTTGGACACAAGTTGGACACAATCTGAAAAAATATCCCAAATATTCAGTAGCTATGTTTCCATCCATGTATTTTTGTGAGCATTTTGGATATGTGCATAAAAAGGTTGATGGAAACACCAAGATGCGCATCAATTTTGAAAATGCGAATAAAAAACATGCGCATAACTGATTAGGATAAACTTTTTATTCGATAAAAGATACGCATAAACTACGATGGAAACACTTTTACCGAACAAATTCCTGTATGAGCATCAAAAAAGTCATGTGATTTTGTTATAAGTGATCATGTGATGATAAAAATCGTCACCGTAGAATTATAAGGTTTTATCTGACATTTTTGTCAAAACTGAGTTATTCACATATTGTTATTAAATGACATCTTATTTACATTATGTGATGTAAATGATATGTGAAAACGATTTATCTACAAAGTTAAACTCTAGCTTGGCTCCATAAGGATCTTTCTGTGAGCCAATCAGCATTTTTAATGCACACACAAGGACCAATCAGGATCAGCTTTCTTTGTCATTTCGCCGGACTGCTCCATTGACAGCGGGAAAGACCAGATAGACAAAATCACACAAAATCAGAGTTGACTAAATAATGCCACACCACACAAAATTGAGATGTGTGTCAATGTGATGATTTAGCATTTCCTTTACATTGAGATTCATTCATTCATTCATTTTTTTTCAGCTTAGTCCCTTTATTAATCTGGGGTCACCACAGCCGAATGAACAACCAACTTATCCAGCATATGTTTCACACAGCGGATGCCCTTCCAACTGCAACCCATCACTGGAAAACACCCATACACACTTAATCACACACACTATGGCCAATTTTAGTTTACCCAATTCACCTGTAACGCATGTCTTTGGACTTGTGGGGGAAACCGGAGCACCCAGAGGAAATTCACGCGAACGCGGGGAGAACATGCAAACTCCACACAGAAACGCCAACTGACCCAGCTGAGGTTCGAACCAGCGACCTTCTTGCTGTGAGGCGACAGCACTACCTACTGCGTCACTGCGTCGCCCATGTCAGTATTAGTGTTATTATATTATTAATTACCTCCAGAACTGAGCGTTTGTGCTCAGTGTGTCACACCTTCAAACGCCACCACGCGATCATTGCATGTCATTGCAAGTCATTTATTAAATGAGGAAAAGATTCACACGGCTTCTCTACAGCAACAAATTCCATTTTTACTGTTGGTATTTGTTGCCAGTTAATCAGGAAGTGACGATTTTGTTCTCTTTGACTCATTGGATGGAAATGTTGCTTTATTCACATATCTTTTATGCAATATTCCAGTTTTGCGCATAAATATTTAGCTTTCATTTCATATTTAATAATTCATATTTCATCATTTCATTGCTTTTACATAAGTAAATGAATTTACATAGATGAAAACAGCTAGTCACAGACGATAGGGAAAAGTGCTTTTAAAAGAGGGAAGAATGCTTTTGCAAATTTATTTCTTTAATGTCAGGCACCCAATCAAAAATTATTTTAAACATACAGTAGGAATAACCTCAAGAGTGTATTATACTATATGGCTGTGATATCTGGTAAAACCTATCAACTGTATGACTGAATGGCTGTGGGCAGGGCCTAAGGTGCCATAATGCAGGCTAATGCCAGGTTCAAACTACACACGTGTTAAACTTCATGTGGTGCAGACTAATCAACATATGACTTGAAACCCACACAAACATGGCGAGAACATGCAAATTCTACACAGAAATTCCAACTGACCCAGCCGGGGCTCAAACCAGCAACCTTTTTGCTTTGAGGCAACAGTGCTAACCACTAAGCCACCATGTTGCCCAAAACAGACTCTCTCAACCCAATTTTTGTGGTTGTTGACTGACCACAAGTTTGGCATTCAAAGCCAGGTTATCTGGTGTATGATCATGACTGCCTATTCACATGGGAAAATAAACTGAAATTCATTTACAATTGGACACAATCTGAAAAAATATCCCAAATACTCAGAGACAGACAATGGGGTAAAACAAGGATAGACACTGGCAGTGCTTTTAAAAGAGGGAGGAATGCTTTTGCAACTGTATATCTTCACTGTCAAGCCCCAAATGAAATATTGAAATAGAGTGAGCATACAGTAGGAATAACTTTAAGAGTGTTTAGTATTATACGGCTGTGATGTCTGCTAAAACCTATCAATTGGATGACACAGTTGGCGGGGCCCAAGGTGCCATAATGCAGGCTAATGCCAGGTTCAAACTACATGCATGTTAAACTTGATGTGGTGCAGACTAATCAACATATTACTTGCAAGCTGGGTATGCATTTTGTCCATCACGAGAGATCACCGATGCCATAACACTGTGACATGTCATAAAATGGCTGATAAAAAATACTGGGCTAGCTCTGATGTAGCCGTTTCATGACTGGCCAGATTGGAAGACAAAGTTGCTTGTGTTTATTCTGAAATATTAATTTTAGCTCTCAAACACATTCTATTATAACAACAGAAATTCATGCAACGTTATATTGTGTCATGTTGAAAATAATGATTAAAATAGATTACAAAAAATGCTCTCCATTTTTTTTTTTTTTGATTTTTGGACAAATTCTTGTATACAGGCACTGTATTTAACAACATATAAATGAATGAACCCAGCAAGCATTTTTTGTTGTTAAAAGATGTCTAAGAATAGCCCAAAACTAGACTAGTCATCAAATAAACAGAAATGAATGACTACACATAAAGTCTGTCTAATTTGTCTATTTGACGACTGGTCTAGTTTTTTTTAGACTTTCACTGACAGCCCAAGTTTAGCCTTGTTTTAGCCAAGCTGTCTACATTTAGATGTCTTTTAAGACAAAATTGTTTGCTGGGAAAAGAGTTTCTGTTGCTTCATGATGTCTAAAACATCATGAGACAAATATGCCTTCTAATTTACCTAAAGAGCAACTTTACTTAAAATAAAGCAGTACACAGTAAAACTTTACTTAAAATACACTTCAGGAGGCAACATTTTTCTGGAATGTTCCTGAAGTCAGATGCTAGCTCCACCTTTTTGATGACATCATCCATGTTATTAAAATTGCCAACCTCTGATTGGCTGGAAATCAATGTGGCAATAAATATCTTAGATAAAAACAATATCATGCAGTCTAAACCTTGCATAAAAGATGTTGTCAGTTTGTTGCTCTAGAGCAGAGATACTTAAACTAGAGTCCGCGGGCCAAAGTTGGCACATGGTAATTTGGCCCGCCATGCCATCAGAGAAGAGAGGAAGAATGATAGGCATGGTTTAGAGATTGTCATTTCAAATCTAAACCTTTTGGTTGTTTGTTTTATTGTTAAAAGCTAACTGAAATTACATGTTACAATTAAATGGTGTAAATTAATCAGATTTAATTTAAATGTACATATTGTCACCCGACAGTTAGAGGACAAATCAAGACAAAGGCAGATTCTGCTTGACTAGTGTATTCAGCACTAGTGTATTCACTCCACTGTTATAAAGTGATTGTTTATGCTTTTATTGCAATAAGTTATCATTTTAAATGTAATATTGCATTAGATTATTTTAATTTAAAGTAATGTTTTCGAATAAATTAGGAACTTACCCATGCCAACTTTAATGTAATACAGTTTGGTATATTTATCCCACAGCTCTCAATGAGGTTTGGTTTTTAGCCCTTCATATGAAAAAGTTTGGGCACCCCTGCTCTAGTGGCAGTCATATGCAAATGCCTTTGCCTGTCTGACAGACCCAAAAACATCCAAGCAAGCCATATTTGGAGCTTGATTACATACATTTTTTCTATAATGAAGAGGCTATTTTAAATTATGAAACGTAGAAGGTTTCACTGATACAACGCCAATGTCACGGATTGGTCAGGCTCTCACGATCCCCACTCACGAAGATCACCATCACCTGACTTCTAATGAGCACACAGCTGCATCACATTCACGAGCACCAGATAAAAGCACAGCACTCCAGTCGCTCATTGTCCGGGCTCGTCTCGACGAAAGCGGACAACTGAGCGACCACTCAGCGTAGTCATCCTCAGCTAAAACAAACGCTTTACTTACCTGTTCTCTTTGTATTCCTCCTAGTCTTCCTGGTCCACCCGAATCGTCCTGTCTTCCAGTCCTTCCAAGTCTGTGTCATCCTCTGTCAGCTGTATCTGGTGTGTGCTGTCCATCCTCGTGTATTCCTGTTACCCAGCCACGGAGGAAAAGACCCCAACATCATTCCTGATCCTCCTGGCTATCCTTCATGTGCTCCTTGTTGTCATTTAATAAACACCCTAACGTTTCCTTACCTCTGTCTCCTGTCCGCTTCAGAACAGAAGCCCGGACCAATAACGACGACAACATGAGCACCCCCGATCACTTTCAAGAGCTGGTGGACCAGTTGAAGCGGATTCTACAGCCACCAGCTCCACTTTCCAACGCACCACCAGCACCGAGCACTTCCGCCTCCACAGTTTCTTCTTCGGCCCTTCCTTCCAGTCCCATGGCCCGACCAGCGCCCTACTCAGGCGGAGCGGGGGAGTGCAATGGTTTTCTGTTACAATGTTCCCTCATATTCGAAATGCAACCTTCTCTATATCCCACAGATAAGTCAAAGATCGCCTACATCGTATCACTACTCTCTGGGCCTGCACTTAAATGGGCTGAGACGATCTGGAACCAAGCCGGGCCGGTCATGAATTCCATCACTACCTTCACGGAGTATTTCAAGGAGGTGTTTGGACGTTCTGATGGGGAAGTAGCCGCTGGAGAGCAGCTGTATCATCTAAAGCAAGGTACTCTATCTACACAGGAATATGCTCTCCGGTTTCGCACTCTAGCAGCTGCAAGTGGATGGAATGAGAGATCGTTGTTGACCACGTACCGGCTCGGCTTGGAACCCACTCTCCGAATCCAGCTGGCCACATTAGATGATACTATGGGTCTGGAGAGATTCATCCAACATTCTCTCCGATGTTCCGATCGTCTCCGTTCCTATCAACAGGACACCATCACCCCCTCGTCTGCACTCCTCCAATCGCCTGAGTCAACAGCCTCTCCAGAACCAGAACCCATGATAATAGAGTCTGGAAGACTGACATCAGCGGAACGACAGAGGAGGCTGACCCGGGGTCTGTGTCTATACTGCGGTGTCAGTGGACACACCCGTATGGAGTGTCCCCTTCGTCCCATTCGGACTTCAGTGAGTGTATTCAGTACGAATATTGAACAATGTAAACCACTTACTACCACCGTACAAATAACTACTGCCTCTATTTCTCTCCTTGTCACAGCCCTCATCGACTCCGGGTCAGCAGGGAACTTCATCTCCCAATCCCTCTGTCGTCAACTCCACCTACGTACTGAGGCGTCCTCGCATATATACCAGATACAACCGATAACCCAGTGCACTCGATCTTCGACCCGTATCCATCGACAATGCGAAGACATCCTTCTTCAAGTGGGGTTGTTACATCAAGAGAGGATTCAATTTCTGGTTCTGGAGGGTGCAAATATGGACATCATTCTAGGGCGCCCGTGGCTGGTGAAGCACGATCCCATCATCTCTTGGGGCACAGGAGAGATAAAGAAATGGGGATCTGGATGTACACCTACCTGTTTTCCAAATCTCCCTCTTCAAGGTCGGAACCCCATTTCTTTGTTTACAACATCGGTCGAGAGTCCTCCTGAGAAGCAGTCTATCCACATTCCTAAGGAGTACAGCTCCTTTCATGATGTCTTCTGCCCCAAGAGAGCTTCCCAGCTACCGCCGCATCGGCCATGGGACTGCGCGATCGACCTAGTTCCAGATGCCCAGTTGCCAAGAGGTAGGATCTACCCGCTCTCGCTTCCAGAGAATCAGGCAATGGAAGATTACATAAGGGAGGCTCTGAGTCAGGGGTACATACGTCACTCAAAATCACCAGCCGCCTCAAGCTTCTTCTTTGTGGCCAAGAAGGACGGAGGGCTGCGTCCATGCATCGACTACAGGGTCCTAAATAACGGTACAGTAAAATACCGATATCCCCTTCCTCTGGTACCAGCCGCTTTGGAACAGCTCCGAGAAGCTAAAGTCTTCACTAAATTGGACCTCCGCAGCGCGTATAATCTGATAAGAATACGTGAGGGGGACCAATGGAAGACAGCATTCGTGACCCCTACTGGCCACTATGAATATGAGGTCATGCCTTACGGTCTGGTCAACGCCCCCTCCGTATTCCAAAACTTCATTCATGAAGTCCTCCGGGAGTTTCTTCACCACTTTGTAATAGTGTACATAGATGACATCCTCATTTACTCCCGGAGTGAGGCCGAACATCGCCAACACGTTGCGGAGGTCCTACACACATTGAGAGAACATCACCTCTACCTCAAAGCGGAGAAATGCTCATTCCACCAGAAGTCGATTCATTTCTTGGGATACATCATTGACCAAACCGGTATACGTATGGATGGGAAGAAAATTGAGGCTGTTCTATCCTGGTCAGAACCCACTTCCATTAAGGAGCTCCAGAGGTTTCTTGGGTTTGCTAACTTTTATAGACGGTTTATCAAGGACTACAGCAGGATTACATCACCTCTCACTAATCTCCTCAAGGGTAAACCCAAAGGACTGGAGTGGACCAAAGAAGCAGCCGCAGCCTTCCGCCTTCTTAAGAAGGAGTTCACAAGGGCCCCACTCCTGACTCATCCTGACCCAAATCTTCCTTTCGTGGTGGAAGTGGACGCATCCACCACCGGCGTCGGGGCAGTATTATCCCAACATCATGATACACCGCCCCGACTGCATCCCTGTGCCTATTTCTCTCGGAAGTTGAGCCCGGCGGAGCAGAATTACAGCATAGGAGACAGGGAGCTTCTAGCAATCAAGCTAGCCTTGGAGGAGTGGCGTCACTGGTTGGAGGGAGCCAAACATCCGTTCCAGGTGATCACAGATCACAAAAACCTCCAATATATCAAAGAGGCCAAGAGACTATGTCCACGTCAAGCCAGATGGTCACTTTTCTTCTCACGTTTTGATTTCTCCATTTCCTATCGTCCAGGACCCAAGAATCTAAGAGCAGACGCTCTCTCTCGTTTACACGAGCATCACGATCATGAAGAACTCCCAACGAAGATTCTTCCCGAACACATCTCCATTTGTCCGATCACCTGGAACGCTCCTCCAGTCGTTGCCACTCCGGAAGCCCCTGCTCCGCCGGGATGCCCTCCTCATCGGCAGTTCATACCACCTGAACACCGGGTAGATCTGATCCACTCCTTACATACCTCGCTAGGCACTGGACATCCAGGGATCAACAATACTCTCTCGCTAGTATCCCAACGATTCTGGTGGCCAAACATGGCAAGGGATGTGAGGCAATATGTTCAGGGCTGTAAGGACTGTGCCCAATCCAAGAGCCCACGTCATCTACCCGCTGGAAAGCTCCATCCCTTGCCGATTCCGAACCGTCCCTGGTCACACCTAGGAGTGGACTTTATCACTGACCTCCCCTCGTCAGAAGGTAATACCTGTATTCTAGTCATCGTAGATAGATTCTCAAAGTTTGTCAAACTAATCCCTCTGAAAGGTCTTCCCACAGCCTTTGAAACAGCCGACAATATCTTTAATCAAGTCTTCAGGTCATTTGGTATTCCAGAAGATATTGTGTCGGACAGAGGTCCACAGTTCATCTCACGTCTATGGAAAGCCTTCTTCAAGCTCCTAGGTGTGGCCGTCAGCCTCTCTTCTGGATATCATCCCCAAACCAACGGGCAGACAGAGAGGAAGATTCAGGAGGTGGGACGGTTCCTGAGGACCTTCTGCAGTGGTCACCAGAGCTCCTGGAGCCAGTATTTGGGCTGGGCAGAATATGCCCAAAATTCACTGCGGCAACCCTCCACCGGACTCACGCCATTCCAGTGCGTCCTGGGCTTCCAACCACCGCTCTTTCCCTGGGATGGCGAACCATCTGATGTCCCCGCAGTGGATCACTGGTTCCGGGAGAGCGAGAGAGTCTGGGACGAGGCTCATCAACATCTGCAGAGGGCAGTCCGTCGAAGCAAGGTAACCGCCGATAGAAGAAGGTCTGAAGAACCCAGATACACACCCGGACAAAAGGTGTGGCTATCCACCCGGGACATACGCATGCGACTGCCCTCTCGCAAGTTAAGTCCCCGATTTGTTGGTCCCTTCACCATCGTGGAACAGGTTAACCCCGTCACCTACAAACTACAATTACCCTCTCACTACCGTATTCACCCTACATTCCACGTATCACTCCTGAAACCCTATCACGATCCTGTTCTTCCCTCCACAGAGCCTGACCACGAAGAGGAACCCCCTCCTCCACTGCTCCTAGAAGAAGGAGCCGTCTACGCAGTGAAGGAGATCTTGCGTTCCCGACGTCGTGGTGGCCAGTTGGAGTACCTGGTGGACTGGGAAGGGTACGGCCCCGAAGAAAGGACATGGGTTCCCAGAGCTGATATTCTCGATCCTAGTCTCATGGTGGAGTTTCATGAGAGCCACCCTGAGTTCCCAGCGCCTAGAGGCAGAGGGAGACCACCACGGCGTCGGAGGTGTCGGCCCTCAGGAGCGGGCCCTGGGGAGGGGGGTACTGTCACGGATTGGTCAGGCTCTCACGATCCCCACTCACGAAGATCACCATCACCTGACTTCTAATGAGCACACAGCTGCATCACATTCACGAGCACCAGATAAAAGCACAGCACTCCAGTCGCTCATTGTCCGGGCTCGTCTCGACGAAAGCGGACAACTGAGCGACCACTCAGCGTAGTCATCCTCAGCTAAAACAAACGCTTTACTTACCTGTTCTCTTTGTATTCCTCCTAGTCTTCCTGGTCCACCCGAATCGTCCTGTCTTCCAGTCCTTCCAAGTCTGTGTCATCCTCTGTCAGCTGTATCTGGTGTGTGCTGTCCATCCTCGTGTATTCCTGTTACCCAGCCACGGAGGAAAAGACCCCAACATCATTCCTGATCCTCCTGGCTATCCTTCATGTGCTCCTTGTTGTCATTTAATAAACACCCTAACGTTTCCTTACCTCTGTCTCCTGTCCGCTTCAGAACAGCCAAGAGATCAGGGGGAAATTTGATGCCATTATTTTTATAATGTTTAAGACTGTTCAGGCCCAATCCAAATTCTATTTTGTACCCCTTCACCTTGGCCCTTGAAACAGATTGTGAAGAGGAAGTGCTTCAAATTTTACCCATAAGAAATGGGGCACCACTACAACACCTGCACACTTCATCATGTGTCATCTCTTACTACATATGAGATCGAGGATCGTGACTGCTGTAGTTATTCCAGTTGCGTTATTTTTTTTTGGTATTTATCTTCAGGAAATCACTGAAAACAATGATATCATGTTGTCATAACGATATAATGTGGCAATAAACTGTACTTTGCAGTTACACCGTGGCCATAATCATCTATGTAAACACGAAAAAACAATACAAACATTATAGCAGACACTATAAAAAGGTCATTCCCAGCCACTAGACTTTTCTGACAGGGTATTGGAGTGGCATGAAATGCCAGAATGTTGTGGGACTGCTGTACAGGAGTTATTATTAGAGATTATAGAGAGCGGTTTTTATTTTAGCTATTTTTTTTAAAAGCATGGCGGTAAAACATAGAGGCGATTATGAATGTATTAAAACATGTGATTGTTTGTTGTAAAAATTCATAACAATGACTAATTTGTGCATCTCTTTCTTCTGTGTGCAGCCATGCTGCTGTTGTAGCTGGTGTATTCTGGGAACTTTTCTTATTCCTTGGTTTCAAGTGGTCCTGAAAAATCTCAGTTTTGAGGGCTATCTAGCCCTTTCCCTTAGCCCTACGCCTTTTTAAAAAAAAATTTTTTTGGGGTTTCTACCTCTAATATATAGGACAGTTGAGTATTGACAAGAAAGTGTGGGGAGCAGAGAGAGGGGAAGGATTGGCACAGGACCTCGAGGCAGGAATCAAACTCGGGTCGCCGTGAGCACCGGAGTGCATGTGTCAACGCACTAATCACTACAGCATTGGCGCCGACAGCCCTATGCCTTTAACTAAAAAGACAAGGGGAAGGGCTAAGGGGTAGAATTGGGATTGGGCCTAAGTCCATTCTTAGCAGTAATGTCATGGGTTTACTTCACAATTCATCCTTCCTGCACTGACATTCATGCATTTTGCAGACACTTGTATCCGAACCAATTTGCTAGAGAACGAAATAAGCAATCTGTCACAGAGACTACAATATTCAAAGTATACAATGCCAGGTTTATTAAGCAACTAGATTAGGAAACAGGCTAGAGTATTACAGACTCGTTCATTTAAAGATGTCTGTTCTAATCTGTCAGCTGCACTTAACTGGTAAACAGAGAGCGAGGGAGAGATGTTGGAAGAAAACAGCATATTTTCCTTTGCTTTGAAAAGGTGGTCTCATTTGCTATTCTGAGACACGTAGTGAGAAGATGACACAGAAGGGCAGTGTGGAAATGTGCTTTTGTGAGCCATGCTGATGAACCGCTTCCCATCTGGTGAGTCTTACAGACGCTTAACAAGGTCACACGCAGCAGGCAGTGGGGAAACATGCTCTTGTGGTGTTATGAACACACTTAAGTGCTCTGAAATCACTTCTGTGGTGTTCTGGCCCCAAATCTACTGTCTATCATCATTTCTGCACTTCATAATTTAGAATAAACATCTGAAAATGTGAACTTTTTATGGTGCACAATAGAAAAAGAAAGAGAGAGACAGTCCAACACAATCTCACTCAATTTGTAACTTTTTGATTTAGTAACTAATTTGAATGAATTTTACAGTCTCAATCATATTTTTAGTTTGATTTGCTCATCCCTCAATGAGAGGTAGGGGTAAGGTTATGCCTTTAAAAATATATCTAAAAATTATCTGTGATTAATAAAATTAATTCACACAAATTAGACACTTTTCTGCCAATACTTAAAATAGTTGTTTCCTCGTGAGATCAGGTTGAATAGTCTAAGATAGGGCTTGGTGATAAAATGATAACCATTCTTTCTTCAAGTTTCACCAGGTTAAATGTAAGAATTTCATAAATGAAATTTCAGACTTATACAGTGCTCAGCATATACGAGTACACTCCATTTTTGAAAATGAACATTTTTATCCATTTCTCAGTGAATATAGGCAATTTACTTTGGTGCATTTAACAAAACAGATTTATTAAACAGATACATTTATTAAAAATATATTTTAGTCACCTAACATAGTTACAAATTGAAAGATAATGTCCAAGTGGTTTGTTAAAAGTTTTACTGAAATGTATTGTTAAAGATTGGATGTGTGTCGGCACGATTGTGTATGTCTATGTATGTTCCTGTGTTTTGTTTGTGTGCACTCTCTCTCTCTTCTCGATCTCTCTGTCAGTTTTTTTTATGTTTTAGGATCGCCCACTCCAGTTTACCATTCGTTTGTTAAGATTTAAATCATCATTACTCCCTGTGACGTCACCACCTGCAAATCAGGAAGGAAGTCCAAAGTTTAAAAGGACCCGAGCGTGGAAGCTCGTTCTCTTGCTTTTGTCTTGCTTGCCTTTCTGCTCTGTTTGTGTGTTTTGGTTTGTGTTGTGTGATATTATGTTGACTTGAATATGGGGTTTGATTTTGTTCTTGCTTACGTTGTGGTACGCTGTTACTGTTTTATACATACTCATTTCATGATCCCTGATCATTGGTTTCTGATTTCCCCTGGGAATTGAGGAGTTTAGACTTCACACCTTGCAACACGCAGAAAACTCCACTGTCTAAACACACCAGTTTAGAAGTGAGCAACACTTCGCTGAGGCCAGCTTCCAGCCTCCGCCGCTGAGACTGCAGCTCTGCACATGACGTTTGGCCAGCGGAGAAATTAAAATGATCGTGCCCAACTGAGTCTGGTTTCTCTCAAGGTTTTTTTTCATTATTTTCGCCAGTTAGTGAATTTTTTTTCCCTCTCCGCTGTCGCCACTGGCTTGAATGGTTCGGGATCTATAGAGCTGCGCATCGTTGGATTTGCTCTTTAGTGTTTGGACTCACAGTAGTGATTTTTAAACCACACTGAACTGAACTTGAACACTACAAACTGAACTACACTGTTCCAATTTACTATGACCTTTTATGTGAAGCTGCTTTGATACAATCTACATTGTAAAAGCGCTATACAAATAAAGGTGAATTGAATTGAATACATATATTTTTGGTTATAAGTGTAGTTTAGATATGGATAGTGCTGAAGATGTTTCTATTAGGTAGTTCAGAGGATAATTTTCAGCCAGTTTGGGGTTTTTGTTATGTTACTTTCTTTTATTTGGCGCCGATTGAAATCCTCTTTTCCTTAATAACCTATATTAACTGTTTTAATTTTCTTTTGTGAGATACTTAAAGTTGTACATATTATTTTTGCTGTTTGAATTCATTTAACTTTTGTAAAAAAAAAAAAAAAAAAAACTTATTTTTGCATTATTTGGTTGTCATTTTGCCACCAGCTCTCTACGAATGGAGTCACATCAAAATGTCACCTCTTAAAGCTAAAATTTTAAGTCGTAACACATAGACATAGAAAAATGAAGACCCGTTTAAAATGATTAAAGAACTACAACACAATATTTCAAATTTAGTTTTTGAAATTTAAGATATTTTAAGACTTTTTAATACCCCACGGACACCCTGATAACTAATTATCATGGTTTAACTTTTCCTTGATGAAAGGACAATGCGTTTAATAAAGGTTTGATTTAATGTTACGTTATAATGTTATAATGCATGCTATAAAGTGGAACTAAATGGTGCTGCTTGTTTGTGCCACAAAAACTGTTAATCCATTCTTGCAAATCACACCCTAAAGCAGCACAAGTTCAGGTTTGTTTACACGCAGGTTGTTCTCAAATCGATTATGTGAGCAGCTCTGAAGAAAAGCGCTTAAATTTAGAAAAGAACACAAATGTCTCATGATTTAGTTTAAAGGCAGATGAAACAGTGCTTTTGTTCTCAATGGCACGGACAAACAGAGGAAACACTGTTACCATATATGATCAAGTTAAAGGCTATTCGTGGATTTACCACTTATTTACTGTAGTAACTGCACCATAATATTGTGGCAGGAATGGGAGATACTGTACACACATGACTTTTATCATATTCTTAAGCAGTGTTTCCAGGATTTATAAAATCCAATCCCAGGAGGCACAGAACATCAACATGATTTCAGATTGATGTTGTACCCCAAAGTCGTGGGACGTTGCATTTTTTGGAAATGAAAATCAGGTTGATGTCAGAACCCAACTTCAGGCTGACATCAATGTCCAACGTCCAACCTAAAATCAACCAAATATCAATGTCTAATGATGTTACAGCTTGACGTTGTGTGGACTTTACAACTATGATGTCTATCAGACGTTGGATTTTGGTTTCCATACCTGACAAATAAAAGTCAGTATTTGATGTCAATATGAAGTTGGTTTAAGATGTTGGCTCAATGTTGGATTTTGGTCACTTTCCAACACAACCTAAAATCAACTAAATATTAACGTCATTTGACATCGTTTTTGGACGTCAATATAACGATGTCCTTGGACGCTGGCTAGACATTGAATTTTGGTCACCTGACGTCACAACCTAAATCTAACCTTATATTAACGTCTAATGATGTTGTTTGACAGCTAGGATGATTCTTGAGATCAAGCTTTTCACAACATTTTCTTATATATATAAAGCAAAACACAAAAATTGAAGCAAAGGCTTTTCCGCGCTGACGGGCTGCACCCCAGTCGAGCTGGAGCTGAACTCCTGTCGGACAACATCTCCAGAACACTTCGCTCTATCTGACTAGTAAGTAAAAATTCACAAAATTCGCAATTTAGCCACACAGACTCCTATTCCTCCCACATAAATATCAGTAATGCATACCTAGCTAACCACATAGAGACTGTGTCTGTTCCTCGTATTATTAGATCAAGAAACAAACGTACTGTGTGCTCCAGAAATAATCTATTAAGAATTAAACCAGAAAAACACTAAAAAGTGAAAATACAAACTTCATGAAGCTTGGTCTCCTAAACATCAGGTCACAAGCACCTAAAGCACTTATCATAAATGAAATAATAACAGATAAAAATCTTAATGCACTCTGTCTCACTGAAACCTGGCTGAAACAAAATGACTATACTAGTTTAAATGAGGCAACTCCTCCAGGATTGTTATATAAGCATGAGGCTCGTCAAACTGGTCGTGGTGGTGGAGTCGCGTCAATCTTTAGTGATATTCTTAATGTTAATCAGAGAAACGGACTTATATTTAGCTCCTTTGAAGTACTAGCGCTTAATGTTGTCCTTCCAAACACTATGCAAAAACCTTTGTTATCTCTCGCTCTAATCACCATATATAGACCCCCAGGACCCTATGTCAATTTTCTAAAAGAGTTTTCTGATTTTATCTCTGACTTACTAGTTAAAACTGATAAAATACTAATAGTAGGAGACTTTAACATCCACATAGATGACGCTAACGACACATTAGGGCTCGCGTTTACGGACTTGCTGGTCTCACTAGGAATAAAGCAAAATGTTATTGGTCCAACTCATCGCCTAAAGCATACACTAGATCTAATTCTGTCTTATGGAATTGAGGTCATTGATGTAGACATTATACCACAAAGTGATGATATTACAGACCACTACCTCTTACTATATAAGCTGTGTTTACCTGAAATTAGCAGATCCGCTCCGATATATCGTCCTAGTAGAACTATTGTTCCATCCACTAAAGATGAATTTATAAATAACTTACCTGATCTTTCTCTACTTCGAAATGCACCCGCAAACGCAAATGACCTTGATGTAGTAACCAGCAGTATGGATGCCATCTTTACTAGCACTTTAAATACTGTGGCACCCATCAAACTAAAAAAGGCTAGAGAGAATAAATCTACACCGTGGTATAATAGTCAAACCCGCGCTCTAAAAACAGCAACCCGTGCCCTGGAACGTAAATGGAAAAAAACTAATTTAGAAGTTTTTAGAATTGCATACAAAGACAGTATGTCCAGCTATAGGAGGGCTTTAAAATCTGCCAGGGCTGAGCACCTCCGCAAACTGATAGAAAATAATCATAACAATCCTAGATTCTTATTTAACACCATTGCTAAATTAACAAATAATCGGTCATCTTTGGAACAAAACGTTCCACCGCAAATTAGTAGTGATGACTTCATGAATTTTTTCAGTGATAAAATAGAAGGCTTTAGACAGAAAATAGGAGATATTAAACTTTCTGCACCGCCTTATACTTCAGATCCAGTAAACACGTCTCTGAATCTAAATAACCTACAGTGCTTTAAAATCATAAAACAGGAAGAGCTAGACAAAATTATAAATAGCTCTAAATCAGCTACGTGTATATTGGACCCAATTCCAACAAAGTTACTGAAAGAATTGCTACCTGTTATAGGAGAACCTCTTCTTAACATTATCAACTCTTCTTTATCCCTAGGCCATGTTCCAAATCCTTACAAGTTAGCTGTTATTAAACCTATTATTAAGAAACCACAACTGGAACCCAGCAACTTAGCTAATTATAGGTCTATTTCAAACCTTCCATTTATATCTAAAATACTAGAAAAAGTTGTTTCTGCTCAATTATGCTCCTTTCTGCAGACCAACAATGTTTTTGACGTGTTTCAGTCAGGTTTCAGAGCTCATCACAGTACAGAAACTGCATTAGTGAAAATAACCAACGATTTACTCTTAGCTGCTGACCAAGGGTGCATCTCGCTATTAGTTCTACTCGATCTTAGTGCGGCATTTGACACCATTGACCATGGTATCCTTATTAATCGCTTAAAGTCTACAGGTGTCCAGGGACATGCCCTACAATGGTTTAAGTCATACTTATCTGACCGTTACCAGTTTGTGAATATTAATGGACAGCCTTCACAAATCAGCCCAGTAAAATACGGGGTGCCTCAAGGATCAGTTTTAGGCCCTTTGCTGTTTACAATATACATGCTACCCCTGGGAGACATTATTAGAAGACATGGGATCAGCTTTCACTGCTATGCAGATGATACTCAATTATATATTTCAACTAAACCTGACGAGACGTCTAATCTGTCCAAGCTAACTGAGTGTATTAAAGATGTTAAAGACTGGATGACCAACAATTATCTTCTCTTAAACTCAGACAAAACAGAATTATTACTTATTGGGCCTAAATCCTGTACACAGCAGATCTCACAACTCTACCTACAATTAGAGGGATACAAAGTTAGCGTTAGCTCTACTATAAAAGATCTGGGTGTCATATTAGACAGTAATTTAACTTTTAAAAATCATATATCCCATGTCACAAAAACTGCTTTCTTTCATCTGAGAAATATCGCTAAGTTACGAAGTATGCTATCCATCTCAGATGCAGAGAAGCTAGTCCATGCTTTTATGACTTCTAGGCTGGACTACTGTAATGCACTGTTTGCTGGCTGCCCAGCATCCTCTATTAACAAACTTCAATTAGTACAAAATGCAGCTGCCAGAGTTCTTACCAGGTCTAGAAAATTTGATCACATCACCCCAATTTTATCCTCCTTACACTGGCTGCCTGTTAAGTTTCGTATTGAATTTAAAATATTGCTTCTTACATATAAAGCTTTAAATAATCTAGCTCCTGTTTATCTAACCAATCTTCTGTCTCGCTACAATCCAACTCGCTCTTTAAGGTCTCAAAACTCAGGGCTTCTGGTAGTACCTAGAATAGCAAAGTCGAGTAAAGGAGGTCGAGCCTTCTCATTTATAGCTCCTAAACTCTGGAATAGCCTTCCTGATAACGTCCGAGGCTCAGACACACTCTCCCAATTCAAAACTAGATTAAAGACCTATCTGTTCAGTAAAGCATACACTTAGTGCACCACTTGGGGGCTTCCACACAGGTTATGCATCTTGTTGATATAGACTGTGAACATCAGCTACGCTAATTATTTTCTTTATTCTCCATTTCCACCTGGGGATACTCTTCCCGAGGCCCTCAGACTATGCAGAGTCACTGACTCGATCCAAGACCAACGACGAGATGATCCCAAGTTTTTTTATATCCTGGACCTGGCCGAATCCTGAGCAGCTACTGTGATGGTCATGGAGGAGTGGCGAACATGAGACTGATTCCTGTGACGCTCCAGAGACAGACGAGTCTTCGCTGAGGCCAGCTTCCAGCCTCCGCCATTGAGACTGCAGCTCTGCACAAGACGTTTGGCCAGCGGAGAAATTAAAATGGTCGTGCCCAACTGAGCCTGGTTTTTTTTTCCCTCTCCGCTGTCGCCACTGGCTTGCATGGTTCAGGATCTGTAGAGCTGCGCATCGTTGGATTTGCTCTTCAATATTTGGACTCTCAGTAGTGATTATTAAACCACACTGAACTGAGCTCAACTGAACTGAACTTAAACACTACAAACTGAACTACACTGTTCCTATTTACTGTGACCTTTTATGTGAAGCTGCTTTGACACAATCTACATTGTATAAGCGCTATACAAATAAAGGTGAATTGAATTGAATTGAATTGAAGCAAACAATGCCATACGTTTTGAGAAAGGTCATCACAAAAGGACTAATTTTAGGCCACAAATATCAAATAAATAAATACATAGAAATGTGCCAGCAAACTCCTGGAGGGTCTGATTCATGTAGATATATTAAGAGAATGAAATAAGTGATGGAATATAATTACAACAATTGCTGTTATTAAGCTACACCTATTATGCAACTTAAGAATTGTTTCAGTTTCAGTTCATTTGTAAAGCACCAGTGTTAATTTTGTTGACGAAGACTATGACGAAAAATATTCGTCAACGAACATTTTTTACAGACGAAAACTAAATAAAAACTAAATAAAAAGTCAGATACGATGACGAAGACGATGACGAAATTTAACTGACACTTTAGTCAACGAATAAAAACGAGAGGAAAATGTTGGGGCGGGACGAATGGAGAAGAGATCCAATAAGAACTACCCTTTTGTGGGGAAATCCAATCACAGCGAATCTTTTGGGGGCAGGTTGATCTTGGCAAAGCCATTTTCAAAACAAAAGCCCCGGTTTCAAGTTATGAGGATGTTTGTTATACATTATATTTAGTTACACATTATACTTGGTTACAAAGCTTAGGTTAATTTAAGTTGACTTTTCGTTAGCAACACGCTAAAGTTTTGTTCACTCGGTCCGAGGGCAGCGTCTCATGAACAGACAGACAGAAATGTCAGAGCTTGGTCTAGGACGAAAACGAAGAATTGACATCTGGTCAAACTTCACATATGACAACAAGAGTGTCTGTAAACCATGTGGAGTAAAAATCGCTGGGAAAAACACCACCAACTTGAAGCGACATTTACAGACGGCTCATCCAGAAATACACACCAAGGTAAGCATAAACGCTAACGTTAAGGTTATTTTATAAGATAAACCACCGTGATTCTGCTAAACTTAAAATAAAATTGAAGCCAAAGGAAATTAACTTTAAATAGTATTGATTAAACGAATTGTCTCGCTGAATTAATTAATATAAATATATGTGTACTATTATAATAGATGTTGTGGTGTTATATATGACTCGACAAAACGTGTGTGTGTGTGTGTGTGTGTGTGTGTGTGTGTGTGTGTGTGTGTGTGTGTGTGTGTGTGTGTGTGTGTGTGTGTGTGTGTGTGTGTGTGTTATATGGCAAGAAAGAAGAAAATATCACAACTTTGTATATCATTTATATATCCTCATAGATACAGAAGATGTCTGATGACCATGGGCCAGGTGGAAATAAAGCTAGTGATGCTACTAGTCCAACACAGCAGCAGGCCATCTCAGATTTCCTAAGGTCTTCAAAGTACAAGACAGAATCAAAGAAACAACAGACCAAGAGCAGAGAGTAGTTTTTATTTACTTGAACTTTAAGGACTATTTCTTTGGCATTGTGTGCAATTGCAGCCAATACATATTTTGTTCTACATTTAAGAATTGCACTAATTTGTTCTGTTCAAAATCTTGTTGATTTTACAGAGTAGCAAGGCATTGTCTTAGAAGTTATTTAACTTCTCTTGAGGTACATGGACATTTACAGTAGTGATTTTTATTTTTTGTATTTAGATACCTTGTGCAGTGGCATTACAACCAGTTATTTTAATTTTCGAGAATTGCACTTTATATTTCTTTATGCTTTTGATTTTGCAAAGACTGTAGAAGACAGTAAGTTCATTGATTATCTATTTCAATAATGCTGTACTTTATCTTGAAAGAATGTCATATGCGTTTAATATAATTCAGGGACAATGCATATCTTTTTCAGGGAGCATGTATATTGTTCAGGGAGAGCAGGTCTTATGGTTATTTTTTGTGAAAAAGACTCATGTTTTTGACATGTAATAAAATGTTTTTTATTACAACAATTAGATATGTGCCTGTATTCTATATATGCCTCCATATATTGAATTATACTTACAATTACGTGAATTATAGAGAAAAATCTGCTAATATTTGGTCTACTAAAACTAGACTAAGACTAAAAGACTTAAGACTAAACTAAGACTAAAACTCTTATGATATTTAGTCAACTAAACTAGACTAAGACTAAAAGATTTCAGATGACTAAAATAGGACTAAAACTAAATGGTGTATTATTCCAAAGACTAAGACTAAGACTAAATCAGAATTTGCTGTCAAAATTAACACTGTAAAGCACATTTAAAAACAACAGCACTTGACCAAAGTGCTGTGCATAAAGGGTCATAAAGCAAACAACAATAAGATAAAGAAAAAAGAAAGAAAAGGCAAGCTCTCAATAAATAGAAATGTGTTTTAGGACTAGTTTTAAAATCAGACAAAGTTTTGGCCGTCCTTACAGACAATGGTAATGCATTCCAGCTACTGCAAAGGTACAATCTCCCTTGTGTTTCAGAGTAAGGAGCATAAAGTCAGCTGACCTCAGAGACCTGGATGGAGCGTGCAATTGAATTATAGATCAGAAAGTCAGGTTGGGGCAAGGTCATGTAAGGCTTTATAAACAAGCACTAAAACCTTAAAATCAGTTCTAAAATTGGAATTCAATGGAAATGAAGCCATTCCAGAGGAAATATTCTCCTTTTTATGTGTTCAAATTAGGGCTGGGCGATATGGCAAAAATGCAATCTCTAGAATTATTTTCCATATTGAATGATAATTATACATATTTTGATATAAGTTGTTAATGCTTCCAGATTTAAAAGAGCATCCCAACAAAGACTGAAGCCACAAAAATAAGAAGTCCATTATATAGAATAACATTTTCGGCCGACAAATTTTTGGTGGGCAAAAATTCGGTACATCTTTAATATCAGCACACTTTTTTCCATTATTGCACATTTCAGCTGTGTGATTGGGTCTTAGATCAATATAGAGCAGGGGTCTCAAACTCAAATTGGCAGGGGGGCCAAGAAAAAAGTGACATAATTGGTGCATCTTCGAACAACAGACATGATGTTTATAATTCAAGCATTACCTGTCACAAATGAACAAATCAGCACATTTAAAATATACTGCTGAAATATATCTGTGGCTGTTTAAATTAGCATTTTGACATTTAAATAGTCCTAATAATGATGATAATAATTATTAATCTTGTTCGGTCTCAACCAATTGTGGCTTTACCAAAAGTTTAACAGATAGTAAGGAAAAGCAGAAACAGTTTGAGTAACTTTACTGGCAATTGGTTTTCTTAATATCTTTCTTTTTTGTAAAACTACAACAAAGAGGGAAAAAGTAAGTATATATTCACATTAACATGTTTAATTCATCCAGCAGTAAAATGTACTGTACATAGTTGTTAGAAATCTTAATACGCATATGAGGAAAATCTATGAAATGGGACCATTTGAATCGAATACTAGCAAAATTAGCAGATTTATTACACCCTCAGCATAACGTGTATAGAATAGCAAAATACAGGTGGTATAAAACTGATAATAATCAAATGACCCTTGAATATTTACAAAAATAGAGCTTTAGTAAAAATAGAGCATGTATGCACATTTTTTTAACGTTTAAATCAGCCCCAGAAATAATCTGCATCTGCGTTACTCTCGACCGCACACTGAGAAAAAAAATGAAAGTAAAACTGAAATGCAGTATAATATACAGTAGTGCAGTACTTTAAACATCCAATAGGCAGTAGGTCAAAACCACAAGTGGCTATACGCTATAGCGCAACAATGATAGTGATTCAAAAACTTTTTTTGGGGGGTTTTTTTTTTGACATCAGTTGTGAGTTGCAGGGCGGAGGAGGGCGCGCAGGCTGGGAGTTTAAGACCCGTGATAAAGAGTAAAAAAAGTCCAGAGCTTATCATTGTTATTGACAAATATCGTTTATCAGCCCAGCCCTAGCCCAAATATAGTCTTATTAAATATAGTCTTGCAAAAATCTGGAAGCCTTAGCTGATAAAACCTTGACTGTACCACAGTACATGTTTGTCAAGTTTAAAATCCATATTCATCATTAAAGCCAAATTTTTAACAGTGGAATTAGCATAGGGAAGCGAAGAGCCCATCAGTGTTAGCACCCATTTTTATATCAGTAGGACTAAAAATCATAATGTCAGTCTTGTTCCCATCATTCATTCATTTTCTTTTCACCTTAGTAACTTTATTAATCACGGGTCACAGCGGAATGAACCGCCAACTTATCCAGCATATGTTTTACTCAGCGGATGCTCTTCCACCCGCAACCCAACAATGAGAAACCTTCTTCTCATTAAAATGTAATAATTGACAATCATTTTCAAATCTTTTCTACAAAAATCATCTCCCTTTGAATTTTTTATTTGCATAGTCTTTCAATTATGGTCCCTAAAGGATGGTTTTAATATAATAAAATATAATATAATGTACCATTCGTTTTTTAAAGTATGTCGTTTTTAATGATAACTCATGTAGTATTGACAAAATGTGAACAATTTTTCATCAGATTTTACTTCTGTGTCCTGCTGTACAGCCCAAATTATATTTTAGGAATTGAATAGGCTTCAATAACCATCCTCAATTCAATTCTGAATGACGCACAACACTGTTTTTTTCTCCAGGTCTCATGAGCAGGTGAGAGAGCCATGAAGGGTGACAGTAGGGCAGATTAGCTGTGCAGAGACCAGAGGGCACCTCTTTGTTTAATATAATTACACAGCAGTGCACAAATGTGACCTGAATTAAATCCCATTACCCTGCTGTAAAAAGCTGCCCTTTCAACATGCCCCTGGTAGCATAGCATTTAATGTAATCTAGCATCTCCGAGTCACTGCCTAACCGTGTGAGATGTCACCGATTCCTGGCGTGAGAGTAAAAATACACACTGCATTCACTTGACCAAACTGTTTAGTTGAAAATATGACCACAATGCTTTCACGATATGCTTTATGTGATCATTAAAGCATGGGTACACTTTTTTTTGCCAAACTGAAATGATCACAAGATTCTTCATAAGATAATTCAAGCAACATTTTTTAAATTAAAGGTTCTTTATTAGTATAAAGTGGAGGAACTATGACATCAATTTGTATGCAAGAACACCTCGTCCTAAAGTCAAAGGGTTTTTTTGAATGGGGTTTCGGTTAAACCGCTTTAATAAAGTTCGTGGCTAACACAAACTCAAGATACTTTCATGTTTTATTCTATGACATAAAACACATATGTTACACACCACTTTAGAATTTTTTAAAAGACAGTTGCTATCAAGATGCTAAATGGGACTACAGGCGATGTCAGAGACATAGAGAGATTTGTCTGTTATTTAAGTAGCACTTATTCACTGTTGCTCTTATAGTTGTGTAAATTGCTTCCTTGTCCTCATTTGTAAGTCGCTTTGGATAAAAGCGTCTGCTAAATGACTAAATGTAAATGTAAATGTAAGTATTTCATAAATATTTTTATAGTTTGTAGTATTTTTCTAATTGGGCATTCAAAATCTGTGTAGCCTTTGCTTAAACTTGAATTGAACTTGTAGAGGACGTCGTGACAGATTCATTTGTTGATCATTTATTTTAATAAATCTATTTTATGAAAATACTGCTTATCATAGTGCAGCTGTCTCTTTATTGCTTTCAGTAATGCAAACGTTCAATTGAATTTTTTTTTTTTAAATTATAAATATTTACTGAGATTTTAACGTGATTGTTTTACATTAACACACATCTAATGATGTTTGATGTTTTTTTTTATTTGAACACATTTAACTGTATGTCATAACTGCAATATGTATGCTCACCCTCAAAAGATATAGCATATGTGAATGTAAGGGCTGCTTTTCGCTGTACTTCGTGACAAAAAAAGGATATTGAATGTTGTTCTCTATCCATGATGGGACTTGCAGGCTTCACTTATGTAAGCAGCCTGTACGTGCACGATAAACTTATTTAAATATGATAATAATATGCACATTTAGAACACATACAGTAAGTTTTTTTTTAAAACTGTAAAGTGAAACAAATGTATTTCCATAGGAAACCTATCCAAAAGACATGTAGATCTTTGTACAATTGTTTTTTATTTTTTACATATTTAAATATAATATACTGGGTGGATTATAATATAATAAATTGAGAGAGTAAATCTTTGACATGTATCATATTTCTAAAAATAAGCTTAAAACATTGTCATTAGCAGGGTGGTGCTGACGTAACAAGAGAGCGCCCTGAAGTCACTGTAGTCTGTTTATAGCCTAATGTGAAACCACCTAATGTCACCCAAAAGTGAAAAAACATATATTATCGTGTGAGGAATATCTGGTTGGACAAAACGAGCAAGTGTAATGAACTATGTCTGAACACAGAGCTTATTATTTGCAATCTTTGAAAAGCCTATGGGAAAATCCTATGGGGATTTTATCTAGGGAACCAGTTTTATGCTACCAGCCGATTGGCCTACAGGGTGACGTCATGGTTCCTCCACTCTATCGATGGTTCCATGAAGGAACTACAACATCCATAGAACCTTTCCTTTCCACAAAAGTTTCTTTATAGAGTAAAACGTCTTAAGAATTCTTAAAATGTTCTTTGAGGAATTCAATATGACTCTTCTATTGCATTTCAGCCAAAACCCCGTTTTGAAAGCTTTATTTTTAAGAGTGAATGATAGTACAAGTATTTATTGATGTATGAAAAGAAAGCTGTTTAATGCATGCTCTTTCTTATATTATGTCATGGAGTCTTGTACCTGATTGGCTGCTGGTATGTCTTTGGTGATGACGCAAGGTGCGAGTGTGAGCACTGGGAGATCCTGCCCTTCGACTACTCGAGACTCTAGACAGTTCTGTCTCTGCCGGATCACACCAGACTTGGCATCAGAATCATCAGGTACTCTGGATTCAGGGAATTAAGCACAATAGTATTATATTAACACACATACAGAAAAGAGGGTTTAAAATTTAAGCAAGCTCTCAATAGTTGCTCTAGGACAAATTCACATGACAAGCATAACTGTTTATTATAATTTTTTTTGTTTGCCTGTTTAAATTATTATTTGGTAATGTGGTATCTAAAATGACCTGCACGTGAAAAAGAATGATAATAAAATCATAAGCAGCTGTCAAGGGCAAGTAAACTAGAGTAATGACAATGAGAAGGAAAAAGGGAGCAAAGCTTTTAACTTATAATATTCATGATGTGCCCGCATAAGTTTTGGTTGTATTTAGAGCAGTTGCTATACTACTCACTGTATGTCATATTAACAGAGTGACCAAAATGCCAGTATTTATATGAAAAACCAACATAAAGATTTACATGAAAATTCAGCCATACAAAGCTATAAATATCCAATGATATTGTCAATGCGGGGCGACACAGTGGTGCAGTAGGTAGTGCTGTTGCCTCACAGCAAGAAGGTCATTGGTTCGAGCCTCAGATGGGTCAGTTGGCATTTCTGTGTGGAGTTTGAATGTTCTCCCTGCGTTCGCGGGGGTTTCCTACGGGTGCTCCGTTTTCCCCCACAGTCCAAAGACATGTGGTACAGGTGAATTGGGAAGGCTAAATTGTCCGTAGTGTATGAGTGAGTGTGGATGGATGTTTCTCAAAGATGGGTTGCGGCTGGAAGGGCTTCCACTGCCTAAAACGTGGTGGATAAGATGGCAGTTCATTCCGCTGTGGCGACCCTAGATTAATAAAGGGACTAAGCCGAAAAGAAAATGAATGAATGAATTGTCAATGCAAAATGAACATTTGAATGAAAAATATTAGTTTACCCTATTTATTTTGTGGGTTCTGAACATCTGTGAATTATTCATCCAAGTACAGTACATCTTTCATTTACCTTTTTACCTTTAAATCAATCTTCCAATAAAAATTCCAGAGGTATGCACAACATTTCATAAGATTTATTTCATTTTTGAGTGCACCTCAAAATCAAGATCAACAACTGAAAAATCCAACTTTTTTTTCATCTTTGATAATCTGGTAAATTTATAAGGACATCACAATGCATAAGTTCACCACTTCCATTTTATTCCAACTTTATATTTTCTGAAATCTAATTACACACATTGGTATCAATACATTTTCTTCAAATAAGTCAATTCTTCCAAAAATGTCATCCAAAAAAACATTAGCTTGTTTTTTTTTTTTTTAAAGGGAAGCTTAAAGAAATTCGAAAGATTTGGAAATCTCCTAAACTATAACAGAGCAGCTTCTGTGTATTTAAATGAACACTTAAAATTTTTAAATTGAAGTTTAGACTGTTATAGTTTTACTTGTTTTCGGAAAAATGTGCTCATGTCAGGATTCTGCCATTTCGGTCTTGTTAACTCTTGTTTTGGTGGTAGAGCCTGGACACTAGTCCTGTCTCGTCTAGTATGTTGTGCTCGGCTCAAGTTTTCTCAGGTTGAACATTTCTTGTCATTATCTGTATTTGTCTTTGAACTTGGCCACGCTCAGGCCGTGCATGCTCCCGCTTGATGTGGGCACATGAGGTCTGGGCTTGCTTAGGATTCTTGCTCTCGTCTTGGTGTTTGTGTTTGTTTTGTCAGTGGCTTGCTGCTTTATTCTCAGCCTCTCAGTCTAGTTGGTTTTGGTTGGCACTGGGATAGAACATGCACATCAGATGTGAGTGCACGGCGAGTGTTTTTATTTATCGTGTGCTTGTGTCTTTTGTTGGTGCTGTGTAAAGCACATGGCCTGGTGGTTTCATAGTGGCCGCGTGCTTTAGTGTTGTGTTTCTTGTGAACAACGATTAATGGGTTCTCTCACTGCCTTTGTGTTTTTTAGTCCTGTTTTTTCGTGAGTACATGGCTTGTGTTGCCTCTTTGTGTCATGTGCTCTCCTGTCTATTGTCTAGTCCCACCCTCCTTGTTATCCCATTATTAGTTTATTCAGTTAACCTGTTTGTTTGTCTCCTCATGTCTCCTGTCCAGTGCCAGTTCGTCATATGTCGTATCCAGTTAAATCGTGTCCTGTTTTGTCCAGCTCTGATACTTGCCAGCCTTGTCCAATCAAGTTTATTTGTTTTTTTTCACCTTAGGGTGGTTCTTGTTGCCTTTTTATTTTATTTTTACAATTAATAAATACCAATTTTTCCTCTATTTGAGTCCTCGCTCCTTTACCTTTCCTGAAATCGTGACAGCTCAATGTATCATCAAAAAGAACAAGGGTAGACATAATTTACTGTTACTAAAGCATTGATTCCATGGCTTTAGTGATTATAATTGCATAAATCAAGATAAAATAAATGATCTGTCTTGTTTTTGAGATAAAGTTGACAAAACACAACAGCTACAGTGTTTTTAGCATCATTTTTCGCAGGTAGCCATAGACTGGCATTGTGCAAATGTGTTACAATATCAGTTCAAATATCAGTTACGGAAGTGAAACTGGAATCACTGACAACACATTTTTGTGGTGCAAAATGAGAAGCGTCTTGTTACTTGATACATATGTCTGATGCTTGAGAGCGTTTAATTGTTCAAGACTTGATGAGAAACTGAAATATGAGGTGACGTGAAAAAAATCCATTTAGGCGTGAAAAACTGCAAGCTGTGGATGTTTATATCACTTTTATATTTTATAAACGAAAATTTTGTCTGTTTTGAGTAGGGATGGGTATTGTTAAGGTTTTAACGGTATTACTACTTAACACAAGCATTTCTCATGTGAGATTGCCAACTGTGCAGACGAATATCAAAAATCACAAAATGAAAAAGGTTGGCCAGTTAATTTATGCTACTGTATGTAATGTTTATTCAGCAAAAATTCTCCAGTACAGATAGCAGAACCGTTAACGTCAGAGCTTATCGATACTTCGGTCTTTTATAATTTAGCACCGATTCTGATAAAGTACCGGGTTTCCATATTCATCCCTAGTTTTGAGGCACCCTAATAATTATCCTTAAGACTAACAGACTGAAACTAACATCTACTTTTTTATTTTAATTTCATGGGACCCTTAAAAATTGGGGTCTTTAACTAAAATTGAATTTTTGTTGACTAATTTACATCAACATACTGAATAATACACAAAAAAGATTCTAACATACTTGTTTTTAAAGGACAACACAATAACAAACATAGAGTATGAGAAATCTGCCTTAGTGGGTGGAAAGTTTTCCATTGAGACAGACGTGAGCAGACAGACAGCACTAGCGAACTACAAAACAGCTTTAGACACAGAGGGGCCATACGCTGCCGTGCTAAATAATAACATGGCACTTTACAATCATCAATCACCACCCGCAGACACTCAAATACACACACCGCACTGACTCCTCAACTCACTTGAGCTCCGGATAGACGTTGTCCAGATACCACTTGAAGGATTTGCAGTTGAGACTCTTGCGGAGCTCCTGCCTGCCGTGAATGCTGATAAGAGAGAAGAGAATGAGAGGAATAAGAGATGAATCTTTTCCCTAATGCCTCCTCATTATACAGCAGATATACACACATAAACGCACACAAGCTATCAGTCACTCACTCTCCATAGGATTTTCCTCTGGCAGCCGGTCGAGCCGAGTAGTAGAACAGTTTGAACTCATCCATCCAAACCTCAGCGGTCCTTCTGGTGTTCCTAAAACAAAGAGCGTTAAATATGAATATTAAAGTGTTCCCTAAAAAATAAGGAAGACTTGCCAAATCATAGCCGTGAAAATATTGTGTGTGCTGTACATGAAGGTAGTGAAAAGACTTGAATAAATCACCACCCACAGACTTTCAAATGCACACTAGATTATTGAAGAAAAAAAACACATTCGATTCTATACCTATTAGTTGTTGATTGGATTTTAAGAGTGTTGTGGGTTTTTGCGTTCAGAAATGAATATATGCGGGGTTAGTAGGTTTTAGAGAAAAAAAAAATGTAGCTGAAACACTAAACAGGCCTGAATAAAACTTTTGAGTAACCAATCTTGTAGGTTAGAATATTTAATTTACAATTATGTAAAAAAAAAATATTCTGTTATTCTCTTTCAAATAAAACATTACAATGATTTACATTTGGTAAAGTCTATTTTGGGTCAGCAATTTGTATGCGTTGAAATGACAATGGTCATAAATAATAAACATGAAACAAATAAGAATTCATATCTGGAGAGACAAAAGACACTCCCCCACTGGCTAATGTTCACCCATCAATGGCATTGTAAAGCAATGTCCAGTTTCAAAAGCTAGCCCAAACTAAATGCTTGTTGTATTACTTGCTGTATTATGACCATGTAAACACTATGGGTAAAGAATGTATGTGCACTTATACAGCATGCACCAAAATATATATTTGAAATGGTATAAAATGTGTTTGCAAAACTGCTGTAATAAAACCTTTCTTGTGCATTAATCCAACATTTAAGAAATAATGCAGGTACTGAACAGACTTGTAACAGTAATAAAAACTAGATTCTTAAGAAACTCTGAGTGAAAAATACATGGCGTAGGCTGTTGTGGGTGTTTGTCAGGACATTGCTATGCAATCGCTAAGGTAGTCAGTGTTTTATAGTGTATTGCTACTGTATATACAGTTGAAGTCAGAATTATTCTTTTTCTTTTTCAAATATTTGCCAAATGATGTTTAACAGAGCAGTGAATTGCGTACAGTATTTCCTATAATATTTTTTTCTTATTTGTTTTATTTTGGCTAGAACAAAATAAGTAATTAAAAAATATATTTTAAGGTAAATATTATTAGCCCCCTTAAGCAATATTTTTCAATTGACACTAAAAACAAACCATCATTATACAATGATTTGCCTAAGTACCCTAACTTGCCTAATTATCCTAGTTAAGCCTTTAAATGGCACTTTAAGCTGAATTCTAGCATCTTGAAGAATATAGAGTAAAATATTATTAACTGTCATCATGGCAAAGATAAAATAATTCAGTTATCAGAAATGAGTTATTAAAACTATTATGTTTAGAAATGTGTTGAAAAAATCTTGTTTCCATTAAACAGGGATTGGGGAAAAAATATACAGGGGAGGGATAATGATTCTCATTTTAACCGTATATACTTGAAGTTTTAAAGATCATCACTCTCTGTGGTATTGTGATGCCTAGGTAAGGCTCATGTACCTCCGAATGAGAAAGATTTATTTAGCAGTGTCTTCCGACTTACAGGCTATGTCCACACAAATGTGGATCAATTTGAAAATGAACATTTTAAAAATGCTCGGCGTCCACAGTATTGTTTTCAATTGTTTCCCAAAAGTTGGTCTTCCACACGGAAACAACTGAAAATGCTTTCATGCCTGTTAAGATGTAAGATGATTTGAGCTGCATCTTTCCATCGTTTACATTTTATTTAAGGTTAAAGACACAGACTCTGAGTGAAGATTTTGTGTCCTGTAAAGCAAGGCAATCTGGATCATGTACAAACTAAGATTAATAAACAGACGGAGAGCATCCAAAACAACTGCTGTACAATGTCATCCACCATTTTAGCAAAATTGGTCACATGACAAAAAATGAAGCATCGTTTGTGAAAGCTTCGGCTTTACAGTAATTCTGCAACTCGAAAATGCCATTTTGAGTCTCACTGTGGCTCAGTGGTTAGCACTGTCGCCTCACACCAGGAAGGTCATTGGTTCGAGTCCCAGGTGGGCCAGTTGACATTTCTGTATTGAGTTTGAATGTTCTTCCTGTGTTCGTGTGGGTTTCCTCCGGGTGCTCCAGTTTCCCCCACAAACCAAAGACATGCTCTATAGGTGAGTTGAATAAACTAAATTGTCAGTAGTGTATGTGTAGTGTGTATGGATGTTTCCCAGTACTGGGGTGCAGCTGAAAGGGCATCCACTGAGTAATACATTTGCTGGAATAGTTGGCGATTCATTCCACTGTGGTGATCCCTGATGAATAAGGGACTCAAAGAAAAATAAATGAATGAATGAAAATGCAATTTTCAAATTCATCCATTTTGGAGAGTGTTTTCAAAAAGATACATATTTGTGTTGCCTAAAATGCTGTCTTGTAGTGGACAGAAGGCCAAAACTGAGCAAATTTTTTTTGATGAAAATGTATTAGTGTGGACATAGTCATAGTCTGATTCACTTTGGTCTGGACCAAATATTATGTGTTTTTTGTGATGATATTGAATGTATTTGTGTTGCCTGTTTTCTGTGATATGTGTAATGTGAACGCTGCTGTAGCTGTGTGGTGAAGCCAAAGATAAATTTCCACTTGTGGAAAATAAAGTAAAGTAAAGAAAAGTGAAGTGAAGTGAAGTGAAGTGAAGTGAAGTAAAGTAAAAAAAAAGAAAATGATTCATTTAGCTCTGCTTGACTTAGCTTTCACATTGGTGTCTTTTTTTATGTTTTAATACCAAACTTTAATATATAAGTGCATATTTTTCACAGAACTTAACATTGTGAACACTTGATTGGATTATAAATGTTTTAAATCACATTAAATTTGTGCACTAAAAACTAGACTCCAAATGATTTTGCTGCTTGTTCAAACTACTTCTTTAAAATGAGCTGGGACAATTAAAATCTTCAATCCACCTAAATTTGTTAAGTTAACTTAATCGATTTGCATTTTTGGGGGATTAACTTTGCTAACGGATGTAAAAGTACATCGTTTTAAGGGGTGTCTAGTAAGGTCTGCTAATGTCTTCTTCAGCAATTATTCATTAGCGCCTCTGAACTATATGAGGAAACAGATTTTGTTGACTGAGCACACTGCATAGCAATTCAGATTCAGAGAGAATGTTGTGCTAGGCCCTTAATATTTCATACAGTTTCATGCTGAGGTTTTTCCCCAGAGGCGAAACGTGATAAAAGCAAACAAATTTTACACAGCAGATTTTCTTCTAGGCAGAAGTTGGAGCATTATCTCTATCTTTGGCAAGAAAAACCCAACAAATAACACAGAAAAATATTCAACAGAGATAACAAAAAACTGATTAAAATATTCTGATTTACAGGTTAGCATCCCCCAAGGACGAAACAAGGTCTTCTGATGTTGATAAAGAAATGTTACATTCTTTATCAGCAGGAATATTTTAACAAAAAAACATGTATAGATATGACTTAATACAAATATGCACACTTTTCAAGACTCTTACTTTATGTAGGTGTTGGCATTGCCCTCTGGGAAGATGTAAGGATGTTTCTTGCGGAAAACGTGGCCGACCCTGCTACAGGGGATAATTTCCAGGCTTCCTCCACACATCCATACTCTGAACGAGATTTCTACAAACACAAAACCAGTAAACACCAATCACAGTGTGTTAGATTCAGAAATAATAATAATAATAATAAAAATATATATAATAATAATAATAATAATTATTATTATTATTATTATTATTGATATTATTATTATTATTATATATCCAACACTTCATTTCATGGTCTCCAAATAATAAGTATAAACTCACAATACAGTAACTGATTAACCTTTAAAATGAAGGCCTGTTCTGAGTTCTGAGTTTAATTAACTATGTTTTTGTTGAACCCCAAGTATTCATCCAGTTTTTTTTTAATTGCAAAATGTTTATTGACAAAGTGTTTAATCGAAAAATGTATTTATTAGCAGACAATTCCACCAATTAGAGAAAAAACTCACTCTGATACACCAAAAATTATGTACTTGATTTCGTCACCATACTTATTATTAATATATATTTTTTTGCTATTTGAAATAAATAGTTTCTAAAACTTGAATAGCTGTGTATTTAACTGTTTGGTTTGGAAGACTTAAATGGGGAAAGATAATGGACAAATTACTTCCAGAACCAGCACAGCTGAAGAAGTGGACAGGTACTTATGAACTCTATTAACTTTGCAAGGTTAATTCTTCTAACTCTAATCCAACAGTCTAGAAAAACTCTAATAACAGGAGTTAATTTACACATATTGCAAAGTGACTTTTATATAGGGCTGGGCTGATAAAAACGCTATTGGTATTTATTGACTAAACACCATTGTCAATAACGATAAAAAAGGTTGTTTTGAAGCGCTCTAGATTTAGTAAAATATGCCTTTCAAACCACGCGCCTTGGAAGGAATGCCAATAAGCTTATGTTTTTTTTCTAATCGAGGCGCAGGGCTTGTGTGTGCTAACAGGCAGCAACGCGCACATTGTGCACAAGCGGCGCACATGATGCACTCGCATTTTCAGGCGCACCTAGTTGATTGCCACGAGCGCACCACGATTCATGTAACTGGAACCAAGCTGCTTTACACGTTGCATAGAATATACACATTTCAGTAATAATGGCAGACTAATTACCTCAGAAAAAACACAGAGCACCCAAACACTGCAGCGGTTTTTGATTTTCTACATAAATAAAACGTGTATCGGAACAGCAGCAATGGTTCAACGCATTAAAAATGGTGAAGGAATCCACGCGCCGTGCACTTTTCTCGAGCTTTTAGATGCGATATGTGAACGGACTCTGGTTGGGTTGCGTCATCGCTAGCTCAGGTCAGAGTGAAAATGAGTGCCGTGACAAGCAGCAGTGAAGAGATTGTAAATTTAAAAAAAGAATGCAAGGATGTTGCCAGTTGCTTTTCTTGTGCATCCCAGCCACTAGCTCCCCATCTGAAAGATTTTTTTAGCACAGGGGTAATATACTCATTCAACTTCACAATTTGTTCAGTATGTATTTGAATAATGATGGTTGGTTCCTTTACTTGAATGCTCAGATTTGATTATCAGAATTTGTTTTGCTTACAGAGTTTGAGGTTTACTGTATCATTATTGACATCTTACAGATGTTGATCTACCTTAAAGTTTGCTTTGATTGTTCAGTGTTTACACTTTACCATTGCGTACACTTTGTAGCATTTTATTTATCAAGTTTTAGAGTCTCTTTAACACTTACGTTTATTTTATTAGATATAATTTTTGTTTTGTTTTTAACTATTAAAACTATATGTCGTAGTAATGTTGGTAAATTAGAATAAAGTGGTTAAATAAATAAATAAAAAATACTAATATACCTAAATGGATTGTAAAAATATATTAAATAATTTTTGATACCAAATGATATGATAACATTATGTCGTGATAATTTTTTTTTTATTGCTGTATCACCCAGCCCTACTTTTATAGTCAACAGAACCATAAAAATATCCCACATTTCTATCATTATCAATGTTGAAACTGCTTAACATTAAATTTTTAAACTTCTTTTTTTATCAGGATGTTTTGATGAATAAATGAAATACAAATAGTTGGTCTTTGCTGGGCACTTTTGATCATTTGAACGTGCTCTTGATGAATGCAAGTACTAATTTCTTTCAAGAAATAAACCCTACAGACTCTGCATTGATTAATGACTCTCCTGACACAGCACACAGCAGAAGCGTACAATATGTAGAGTAAAATAACTTGCTGACATGTGTATATGTGATTTACAGTAGCGCTCCAGGATACAGCTCCACTCTAACAGCAAGAATTAGATCATACGGCTGAAATCTCCTGTCTAAATATGCCATTGCCCAATGCTCATTTGCAATTATGAGCACAGCAGCCTACTCGAGTCTCAATAAACCAGGCCTGCAACAGCTCAAGTCTAATTCCTCCATACTGTATATGCATGGTTAATGATGGTTTAAAACTGCCATCCAATTTCCCACAATGCATTGCTATTAAGCATTTTATAAAGTACAAAGATAAGTTCAACAAAGTGTTATTCTACTTCAAATGTCATTTCTCTTTGTGATAAGACAACCCATAGTCTAAATTTATGATTTATAATGCCATTTCAAAATAGAACGATCCTTGTCCATACTGGGATTCCCAATGTGTTTCAGTAGGGAGCTCAATTCACACTACACAACCAAAAATACACATGCAAGAAGTTAAAAGCTCTCTGTGATAAATGTCCTAATCAGAAACTTGGATCTTTTTTCATATAATGTGGGAATGTGGAAAAGTACAAACATTTTGGGATGAGGTGTGTGTTATCTTAACTAAAATTATTGAATATCCTGCTTTGAATCCTTCTATATTATTACTGAATAATGAGTCTACGTTGAATCTTACCAAGCTACAAAAAGCTGTTTGGATGGCTGGCTTAACTTCTGCTAAAAAACTATTAGCACAACATTGACTTCCTCCACATAACTACAAGGGGTTAGTACAACTTCAGAACATAATAATGTTGGAATTGGCAACGTGGTGGCGCAGTAGGTAGGGCTGTCGCCTCACAGCAAGAAGGTCGCTGGTTCGAGCCTCGGCTGGGTCAGTTGGCGTTTCTGTGTGGAGTTTGCATGTTCTCCCTGTGTTCGCGTGGGTTTCCTCCGGGTGCTCCGGTTTCCCCCAAAGTCCAGATACATGCGGTACAGGTAAATTGGGTGGGCTAAATTGTCCGTAGTGTATAAGTGTGAATAAGTGTGTATGGATGTTTCCCAGTGATGGGTTGCAGCTGGAAGGGCTTCCGCTGCGTAAAACATGTGCTGGATAAGTTGGCGGTTCATTCTGCTATGGTAACCCTGAATTAATAAAGGGACTAGGCCAAAAAGAAAATGAATGAATGAATGCTAATGTTGCAGCGCGAGTGAACTTGGTACAAATGTGTACATTAAAGATCTGGATTACAATATGTTTATTACACAAAGCAATTATCAGGACCCAGAATGATTGCCTTACTTTGTATAATTCTATTGATCTTATTCTTGATACTGTACTTTTGTTTTTTTGTTTTTCTGTTAACTTCTACTCAATGGACACCCCAGTTTAAAGATACTGCAGGGGAGGGGGTGGGGGTAGATGAATTGATATATGTCATTATGTTGTTATTTCAGCCTGTATGCTTTGTTAATAATAAAATATACATTTATTCATTCATTCATTTATTTTATTTTCGGATAGTCCCTTTATTAATCAGGGGTCGCCACAGCGGAATGAACCGCCAACTTATCCAGCATATGTTTTACGCAGTGGATGCCCTTCCAGCTGAAACACATCAATGGGAAACACCCATACACTCTCATTCACGCACATCCGCTATAGACAATTTAGTTTACCCAATTCACCTATACCGCATGTCTTTGGACTTGTGGGGGAAACCGGAGCACCCAGGGGAAACCCAGGCGAACACAGGGAGAAAATGCGTACTCCACACAGAAATGCCAACTGACCCAGCCAGGGCTTGAACCAGCGACCTTCTTGCTGTGAGGCGACAGCGCTACCAACTGCGCCATCATGCTGCCATAAAATAGAAAAAGCAAAAAAAAAGCTAAAAGAAGCTATAAATAAAGTGCAAAAACTGCAGCCTATATAACAATTATTAGACAAAACACAAATTACATTATATTCCTATAAATTATTATTAAATTGCATTAATAAAAAAGTGACATTTAGGTTGGCAGCAAATTCTTTGTTACCTATTTATAACTGAACAAGAAGAGAGCAGTCATGCAATTGCTCTCAGACAGAGTATAACTATTTTTATATATTTATATCGCATAAGTTTGCAGCCTTTTTGATCAGCTAATCACAACTTTTCAAATTGATTGTGATTCAATTTTGCTGAATTTTTGTTCAGCCCTAACGAAAACAGACCAAAGTTAAGGCCTGTTCACACCAAAGATAATGATAAAGGCAGTAATGTAAAAGGCAATGTAAAACAGCAGAGTTCAGACCACAGCTATAATGATACAAATGTAAAGAAACTATATAGTTGGGATCACTTTCAGAAAGATTTATTTCCCATCTAGTAAATGGTAAAACACTAACTGTCAGAATCCATTGAAAAACACCTGTAAAAATGATCCCAAAATTTAAACACTACAGTACAGACAAGATTGTGTAGATACATATTGCTTAATGTTAAGCCAAAAATTATATAAAGATAATAAATATCTTGGAAACAATTGGTTATGCCATGGGAAATAACGATAAAAAAAAAAAAACATGAAAGCACACTGAGGACATTTTCTGCAAGCCAGGCTTGCCAATTGTCTAAAAATATGTCTAAAAAAAGTACCTCAGGTCTGTGCTAGTTCTGGTGTTGTGTATTGTCTTCTTTGAAAATGTTGGGGAAAATAATTTGTATAGTTTTTTTTTTTAGCATTCACTAAATACCAACCCAGGCTCATTCTGATTATGTACTCCTGTATAAATTCCTGGAGAGTGCCAAATACGGCCCAAGAGGTATGTTTTTTTGTAGTTATTGTTTTTGCGAATCCACCAGAGACCGATATGTACACTTTTTGAGATCTCACATTTCGGCTGCTGTCGACTGACTGACCAGTCAGCTGATCCACCGCCCTCCTTTCCTAAATCCAACTGATAGTGTTTTCAAAAGTACCAACTGACCAGCACCCACCCACTTCCCTAAACCCAACCGACAGTGTTATCAAAAGCAATCCAGAAAAAGAAAATACATATAGGACTACGTTTTCAGAATGAGCCTATGTTGCTAAATTCACAGTTTGATTTGATCGATTGCACGTCACGAGTTGGATTTAATGGTCAGATGCGCATACAGCACACTGAGGACATCTGCTGGTCACAAGGGGGTAATGTCAAGTGACAAGCATAATCTAAAAATAAACAGATCATTATCGTTCGCCTGTGTGGACAAAAATATCTATTTATTCTTATATTTACAGTTATCGTGTTTGATGTGCCTTTAACATAGTCTGAGTTTCCTCTGTCAGTGCTGGATCAGAGAAGGAAAGTGATTGAGGTTCATGTGCTGTCAGACAGGTGCGCTCATGCATAGTAATAATAACTCACCGAAATTCTCCCCTCCCCAGATGTCCATGGCGGTGTCATATTTCCCCAAGCGATTGAACCAGGATCTGTCAATCACGAAAAGTCCTCCTGCGATGATGGGCGTTCTGAGGGTTGAAAGAGTGAAACATTAAGCTTTGACACTAAACTCTTCAATCCAGGTGACTGCGCAAAATACTGCCGTCACTCAGGATTGATGTATGAAAACATTTCTTTCAGAATGCGGGTGAAGTGAAGAGTCTTGGATCAAGTAAAGAGGATAAAAGGTCAGTGAAAAGAGGGTGTGTGGAAACACCAGTTCTTATTCTCCTGATGAAGCTCAACATGCCCTTCAAAATCAATGCACGCAAAAAGCTGCTTCAAACACTGAAGACACTGGAGAAACAGCGCTGGTTTTATCGGAAGCATACGAATTGCATCAGCCGTAATCTCTCATTGTGAAGTGGTAGGACAGATCGTTTCCTCCGCACTCCTTAAGGACCACTCTTGTACTTTCATTTCACATTCATTTCCTTTCTCGCACATCTGTTCTCATCGCTTTTTAGTAGGCAGAAACAAAGCCCAAAAGCTTTAACAATTGGGCTCGGTAAATGAGTGGAAAGTGGAAAAAGCTGGCAGGGGTTTTAAAAAAAAAGGAATGAACGTGAATACATTTTTAGTAATACAATGAAATTAATTTCTATGAGAAAGGTATGCAAGGATTAAAAGTATATAATAATCGAGTTCTGTATAGATAATACGAGTTTGAACTGACTAGTGATGTTTTACTGAGCAAACCCTACAAATTTCCTCTTATGGGAGGCTCACAGAAGAATATAAATCTTATAATACTACTTTTAGTGTCAACAAACTAACTAAAAGTAAATGCTTATTGCAAATCTTTGGGCTCTATACTGTAAAAATGCTGGGTTCCACACAATTGATTTGTGTTTTTATTAGTTTTTTTCAAATTGAGTGAATTGAACAAAGTGAATTGAACATAAAACAATTAAGTTGTGCCCCCAAATATTCAGGAATTGTTTTGTTTCAGCTCATTTTAATGAATGGCAAAATGTTTTTTTTGAGTGTGATCAAGATTATTTTTTATTTTAAATTATTTTATTTATTTTTAATTATGCTTATGCTCTTTTCTATTTTTTATGCATTTGTATTATGAAAAACTGAAATGCTTTAAGGTGTCTTATATTTTAAGCAGAAAACTTCTGTGATAGTACAAAATGTTTCTGAAGCACCAAATAAGCATATTACAAGGTTTTTGAATGATCAAGTGACTGTAAATAAATAACAGCTATTTTAGCTTTCAAGATATTTCACAATATTACCTATTTATATTCTTTTTTATAAAATAATGATAATGATTTTAAAATTAAAATTATTTACTATTCTCGTTAAGCATTAACAGTTTTTAACCCATTTTGCAGGGCAGAAGTCTGAGGGCTCTATTTTAACGATCTAGGCACAAAATCTAAAGTTCATGATGCAAAAGCATTTAGGGTGTGTCTGAATCCACTTTTAAGGTTGGAAAATCTTAGCACCCTGGCGCATGGTCTAACAGGATTGTACTTATTCTCTTAATGAGTTATGGGTGTGTTTTGAGCATAACATGCATTAAACCAATCAGAGCCTCAATTCACATTCCCTTTAAGAGCCAGTTACGTCATGCCATGGCATATTTGCTATTTACATGGTGGACTTTGTAAGTAGAAAAACTGAACGCTTCACTAGCGAGAAACAGACCATCTGCAGTGTGAGGATAAAGAACGAGCCTCCTCCTTTACTTTCTCTTTACTCCTTTACTTTTAAGGAAACGTTGTTGTACTCACTCCACTAATGACATCCAGTAGCCTACGTATTTAATTTCGTTTGTTAAGTACAAAGATGTGTTTCAAAACTATTTCTAAATTCAGTTCTATCCAAACACACTTCCAATTCTTATGCCCCATATAGTGACGCATACATCTCCAAAACCTGACAGGTGGACAAATCTAAACTTGTTTTTATTAAAACAAATATAAATATGCATATAATAAATAATACTGCTTAGAATAATAACATTATACAAATGCAAATTGTCATGAATAAACAAAAAAAAAAGCCCCCCGACATGAAGAAGGCATGGAGGTAATGGTTTTTATATTTATGTATAAAATAATAATTTTTGTAACATTTTAATCCTTTAATTCTTTTTATATGTAAAGATATTTGTGTATTGCTGTACATCCTGTGTGTATTAAGCAATTTGTAAGCGTTTGAACCCACATAGGCGCATGACTAACATGCTCTGCACTGGACTTTAGACCAGCTTTTAGTTGGCCTGTGGCGCTGTCTATTTCAGTTCTTCAAAATAGCAACGCGCCAACAATGCGCCTTAACACACCTCTACTTTAGACCAGCATGCCCATGAGTCCACAAAGTGGTGCAAATGGATTTGCTATTTAAACATCATGGCGCAAAACATAAAAATTAGGGTTGCGCTAGTCTGAAAATAGCAACAAATCATGCCAAAAACATCTTGCGCCTTATTGCGCCGTGTTTATGATAGGGCCATGAACATTGTATCAAAATAATGCTTGACTATTTTGACATGTTGCAGCTTTTATTACATATTATTTTAACACTCTACTCAGAAAATAAAGTCACAACAACATACATGCCGATATACCACCATGATACACACACAAACCAAACACACACATATACACAATGGAAAGAAATTAAGAGACCACCAATTTGCTACGAGGGTTGTCAATTTCTAATTTAAAATGTACTGTATAAGAGATATCATCAGTAGCCTACAGAATAAACCAAAAATTATCCAGACACGTAATTATAAATTGTAAATACAGAGAAACTTAGATTTTTCAAGTCATATCGCTATCTCTTCATCTGTCTCTCTCTATACAGTACAGTATATATGTCAAATTTCACATCTGAATAATACATGCACAGATACTGTATGCAAATTTTCGACAGCCAGAGAAAAAACTGTCTGTCAATCAAGGGTCATACAGTAGATGTAAGTGGTGCTGTCGCTCTCACATATCATCCTCCTCATATACACACTGCTACTTCCCATCTGTGTCCAAACACACATGCACACAACTCTTGTTTATCCCAGATCTATTCTGCATGTGTTGGCGGATGGTCTGCGAGAGACCTAGAGACCCAGGCTGCAGTGCTGCACCGGTGCACAGACGGTTCTGAGCCTCTCTCAGCCTGACTGCCTGCTTATCTGAGCTATTAACAGCCTTCATTACAGCAGAGGAACAGTGTGAATTACAACATAACAAGAGCAGACAGAGAGAGAGAGAGCATGGAGGAGGATCCTGAACACGCAGGATTTAAAGGGTGACGCTGCTTTGTTTTAACATAATCAAAACTGACTAATTAAAGAATTTTATAGCAACTCAATATTTTAATTATGATGCAATTATTAAATTCTTAACGATCAACCCTCTCAGCGGAAACCAATGCTTCAAGTGCCCCTTTCTTCCTTCAATGACAACATGAAATTAAAATCCTATTTACATTCATAATAAACGGTCTAGCTGGGAATGATTTTTAGCACGTTAATATCAAGTTTGTTTTAATCAAAATGTAGTACACTAATGCGTGCGTGCATGTGTGTTACAAAGAAATTATGTTGAAAATGATTTTAACCAAATACATTTGTATTATTATTGGGTGTCACAGTGGTGCAATGGGTAGCACGATTGCCTCACAGCAAAAAGGTCGCTGGTTCAAGCCTTGGCTGGGTCAGTTGGCGTTTCTGTGTGAAGTGTACATGTTCTCCCCGTGTTGGTGTGAGTTTCCTCCAGGTGCTCCGGTTTCCCCCACAGTCCAAAGTCATGCGTTAGGTAAATTCGGTAAGTTAAAAATTGGTCGCAGTGAATGTGTGTGAATGAGTGTGTATGGGTGTTTCCCAGTGATGGGTTGCAGCTGGAAGGGCATCCGCTGTGTAAAACGTGTGCTGGATAAGTTGGTGGTTCATTCTGCTGTGGCGACCCCAGATTAATAAAGGAACTAAGCCGAAAAGAAAATGAATGAATGAATAAATTTGTATTATTACTAAGGAAAACACAAGTTGACCTAGTAAAACTCGCCTCAGGGCATACATGTGAGTAAGCCTCCAGTTTTCTCATTCCGTGGATTTGAAACTGTGCCAATTCCCACCCATCACAACATACTGTAATAATCATCAGACTGAAAAAGCTAAAATTAATCATTACATAAGAACTGAGTCTAAAATGTACATATTATAGTGGGGTTTTGGCAGGGTATAGCTATGCAGTTTGTAAGGTGTTGTGAGTATTTTAACCTGTTGCTATCAAATGTTATAAAATTACTTTAGAAATTAAGGGATTACAATATTGAGTTACTCCTAAAAAAGTAACTAGTTGCATTACTTAGTTACTTTCTATGGTAAGTAATGTGTTACATTACTTTTGAGTTACTTTTGGGTTACTTTTTTAGCATTAGCGGTTCTAGTTTAAATGGCACCCTGGGCCAACCCCCCCCCCAACCCCCTTTATAATGTATGTATTTTTCAAAAAATATAGCAATTGATTTATATTTATTATAAATAAATACAATTATTATTAATATTATTATACAATTATTATTCTAAATAAATAACAAAAATCAATCCTAAACGTTACTGGTTAGCAATGTAGCAGCTGGAGTGATATGTCAAGATCACTTGGGAAATTTTTTGCATGAATATTAATTATGACAATTCTATAGAATACAAATTTCAAATTTCAGGGCACCCTGAGTTCGAATCCCAGCTCAAGGACATTTCCGAACCCTACTCCTCTCTCTCTCCCACTTCGCTTCCTGTCTGATTGCTGTCCTATCTAATAAAGGCAAAAAGGCCAAAAAATATATATGTATATACTTTTTTTTCCTAATGTGCGGCATGGTATGGAACGGTTCGGTTTTGCTCAGCTTGGTTTGCATTTTCACTGCAGTTTAGTAACTCTTAAAGTGGATGAGCCTATAATTACAGTTTTGTAATCTACTGCCAAGACATCATTTTGGGTCTACCCGTCCACTTCTTGATTTACCAGTAAGAACAATGTCAGGAAGTCTACTACTGAATGAATTTCAGTCTTTTTCTTGAGGTGGTCTAAAAACAGTTATCATGTGAACTTACAATATATCAGTGTATCCGGCTGAATATTTAAATATAGTGGGTTTGGTGGCTCGTGTCACAAATGCAATGACGCTGGTAGTGACAATTTTCTCAAACCAATTAGTGATCAGCAGTGTGTATACATAACGTTTTGGCAATGGTATGGCTCGCTTAGAACCTCAACCAAAGTGCTACAAAAAAAAAAACAAATACAAAAAAAACAGGTACTACTACTACTGTAGGAATGGAATGTAGTGGAAAAGCCAACAAAAAGAGCTGAACTCAACTGGGCTGTACCATGCAGAGAAAAAGCGGGGAGCTTCAGTGATTCTCTTAGGGCTGTGCGATAGCATAAAATTAATTTAAATATATTCCTATTATTTATTGATTTTACAATTAAAAAAGCACCTTACTGCTGTAGGAACATACCATATAATTATACAGTTTGAGATAGTCTATCAGTTGGAAAAAGCAAACCACTGTTGCTAATTAATATTTAATGGATGACCATTGTAATTAAGGTATAGATGATTACAGCAACATACAGGAATAGTACATTAGGTGCACAAGTCTTTAATTATTGATGCACAAACAAACCGTGATTACTGCATGAATCTATGATATATATGCGCAGTCATCAACTTTAATTATTAACTCTATCTTGTGTTCCTTTTTCATAAAAATAAAAAAGTAATAACATTGGAATATTAATATATATGTCAGTAAAAAAAGTATGGGCAGAGCGGATCAAAGTTCTGATACAGAAAAAAGGGTGTAAAAAAGGTCCACTGAACTGTTGTAAGTTTCTGAGCTCTCTCAAATGCTTGTACTATAATATTAATCTTCCGGGAACATAAACATCTCCAATATTACAAATTTAAATATTTCCCACCCAGTGCATGACCAGGGGGCCAAGACTCGTGCATTAGTAATGTGTTGTCACCATGTTTAAATGACACTGTTTCACAGATCTAATATACTGGTGCATATGCAATGTGTTTGACTGTTTATGAGTGTGTGTTTGACATAAGCTTGTATGTAAGAAACAGCTCAGCCAATATGCTGTCTGACAGCTAGCTTCACAGATCAATCCTGTCCAGATAGATAAGTGCCCATATAGAAATGCACATGTGACATACAAGACATATAGAAATTTCTGCGGTGACATTCGGATGGTAGGGTCAAAAATTGTCATTAACAACATGAAAGCATGGATCTATCCTGCCTTGTATCAGTGGTTCAGGTTGCTGGTGGTGTAATGGTATGGGGTATATTGTCCTGGCACACTTTGGGCCCATTAGTACCAATTAAGCATTGTGTCAACGCCACAGCCTAGCTGAATATTGTTGCTGACCATGTCCATCCCTTTATGACCACAGTGTACCCATCTTCTGATGGCTACTTCCAGTAGGATAACGCACCATGTCATAAAGCTTGAATCATCTCAGACTGGTTTATTGAACATGACAATGAGTTCACTGTACTCAAATGGCCTCCACAGTCACCAGATCTCAATCCAATCAGCACCTTTGGGATTTGGTGGAACGGGAGATTCACATCATGGATGTGCAGCTGACAAATCTGCAGAAACTGCGTGATGGTCAACATGGACCAAAATCTCTGAGGAATATTTCCAGTACCTTGTTGAATCTTTACCACAAAAGGACCAAGGCAGTTTTGAAGGCAAAAGGGGGTCCAACCTGGTACTAGTAAGGTGTACCTAATAAATTGGCCGGTGAGTGTATATGCAACTTGCTATAGTCAACATTTGAAGTGGATCAAAAAAGTTTTTAAAATAGTCCTAAGACATAAATGGGTGTTGTTGAATAGTTTTAGGTCAACTTTGACGAAAGGTTGTGATCCAATTCAAATGGTGACTACTGTATATTTCAAATATGTGATGCACGTTCAAATACATTAGCTATAAATTCATACTCAGGTTCATATATGGCCATCATATTTCCATACGAGTCCCATTTTACAGTACATCATTTCTAGCACCAAATGCCACCTCATGGTGCTTTTAAACGTCCCTTTAAACACTTTGTTAATAAAGTAATTTGAACTTACAGCAAACACATAAGTCTCTAAATTCTCAATAGATTCTAAACATGGTGCTCAAACCTCTGTCCTCATTTAGCAGAATGGTTATAAAGGCTCCTCTGCTTCTTTTCACCTACTTAATGGGCTCTGTAGGGTCAGCTCTCTTGGCTCGCTTTTCAGCAGATAGTTGCTCCCATTTAAAGTGTAAACTCCAGTCGAATCCTGCGGCAAGAGATGGAGCGAGGGAAAGCAGAAAGAAAGAAAGAGACAGATCAATGAAGATCCTTTTGCTCTAATTTCTTGTGCCTTAAATTTTTATAAGTCATAATTATACACTGCGACAGCGGTGATAATTAAAGTGAACTGCAGATGATAGGCTGGGCCTTTCATTGCAGCTAATTGTTAGATTTGTTTCTGGGTGACACCGCTGATTGGGGGCTGTGACCGGCAGCCCTTAATGTCAATGGTGGAACAGTGAATGAGGAATTATAATTGCTGCTTTTACCTCCTCGCAAGTCTGAGGAAGCGGCGACGTAGGCAAACGTGTCCATATTAATGATGTCAATCACGGGGCTGGCGACACAGGTCGGGTCCTGAAAAATGAAAACATTTCCAAATGAGACAAAAGAGTGCATGAGATTTGATAGAGAATGTGGACTCACTGTCTGTTCAGCTTGATTTCACAACAAAAGAGGTGGAAAATCGGCGAGCGCTGGGATTATCTGTGTTAAGAGTGAGAGAATGTGCGCTCACACACACACACACACTCGTCCAACATCATTACACCAGACACTCTGACCTCATCACTCAACCCTCTCATGCCTCACAATGCCGCCTCGCTGAAATAAAAGAGCACTTGATATGTGTCAGCAGTACTAGCTTTTCAAACTTCTCCAAATTGTTTGTGATATGGATTTTGAAAAAGAAAGATGTTGTTCTAAAACCGAGTTGTCCCTTGTAAGTTAACATCTGATTTCTGAGTACACATTTGGATAACATGTTAAAGTCACAATAAAATTTAAACCAAAAATTCTTATTGATCACACTTTATTCAAAGATACAAGTCACTATTAAAGGGACAGGTTACCCAAAAATGAAAACCCTATTATTGTCACAATCACCAGCAATCTAGCCCTTGTAGATTGCTGGAAACACTACTGTACTACATTTCATCAGGCACCTCACTCACACACCAGTTCCGCATCACGCCTGATTATCCTGTAGTATATCAAAGTGTTCTATTGTCTAGCCTTGGCTTGTTTTCTGACCTTTGCCTTATGTCTCATTTATGTTGTTTTGCCGCTTGTATTGACCTCTTTGTCTGTGACCACGACAACGATTTTGGATTTTCCTTATGATGCTGTTTGCTCCTGTTTTGACCATTGCCTGCATGACTCTGAGTTGATGAAGTTCATTTGGTCTCTCAACTCTATTGTACCCCAACTCACACGTTACATTTATCGTTTACTCATTCTTTACTTGTTACAAAAAATAAAATTGTGTTTTTGTTCTGTTTAACACAAAAGAAAATATTTGGAAAAATGTTGAAAAACTGTAACCATTGATCTCCATGATAATTGCTTTTCCTACTATGGAATTCAATGGTTACACGTTTTCAGCTTTCTTCAAAATTTACTTTAGTGTTCAAAAGGAGAATGAAACTCATAAAGGTTTGGAAGTACTTGAGGGTGAGTAAATATTCATTTTTGGGGGTGAATTATTAAGGTTTTTAGCACAATAAAGTACTAATTTGCTTCTTATTAATTGCTAGTACGGTTGTAGTTGGGTTTGCATATTGAATAGGATTACTAATGTAGAATAAATACTTTATAAGTATTAATAAACAGCCAATATCTTAGTAATAAGCAGGTAATAATCCAGTGGTTAATGGTGGAAATTGGTACATAAACTAAAGAGTCTTATTTTATAGAATATTGCAGTATTTATTACAAAGCATGCAATTTATAATGTAGATTGTGCCAATGCAACATAGATGAAGATATTAAAAACGCAATAATATAATATTTAAAACATTATAAAATTATATAATATTTAATATTTAACATAATATTTAAACATTTCAGCAAATAAGGCAGGCAGGAGAGTAGTGGTAGAATGTAGGTTTAATACAAATGTCTCTGTGGAAGTTCTGTTCGGTTTAATTCAGTTAAGTTTAATACAAATGTCTCTGTTGAAGTTCTGTTCAGTTTAATTCAGTTAACTTTAATACAAATGTCAATATAGAAGGATGATCCCTAAATCAAAGACATCTATTCTCTTCTCTGTTTTCTGTTTAGCAGGATGAGGATGAGACAATCATCCACTTATATCAGACACGTTAATAAAAGAAAAATGTTTAAAAAATGAGTAAAAAAAATAACAATTTAGTCAATTTCCATAGAAGAACATAATAATAATAATAATAATAATAATAATAATAATAATAATAAACATTTATTTTGTATAGCCCCTTTAAAAAGTTGCTTCCTCAAAGTGCTGTACAAGCAAGCAACACAATAGTGAAAAATACACACATGAATAAAACAAGTATGCCAAACAATGCATTAGAATTACAATATGTAAAAGTAATGCAAGACCATATGAAATGAATAGTCAGAATCCTAAAAGAAAATATTTTAAAAAGTCATTTAAGGGTCCCTATAAAATTTGTTTCCCTGGTGTCTACTGGGAGAGTCTTCCACAGCTTTGGAGTATAAAAGGAAAATACTCTGTCACCCCTAGAGTGAAGCTGTGTCTTGGAAAAAACTAAAAGACCACTCAATGCAGATTATATGACATGGTGTCATAAAGTCCCAGCGCAGATATTTTCTTGTTCAAAAGGCTGTTTTACTCAGATTTACTGTACATTTGTGGCCAAAACTGATGTCCAGTCTAAAAAAATTGATAGTGCCACCCTTTAATCGAACATACTGATTTTATTCATAATGTAATATAATCTTTAACGTGATAAGCGACTACATATGTTAGTGATGTAACATAACTAAAATGTTTTAGCTTGTTCATTAATAAAATGTGTCTGAACAACAGGTGTCAGCTAAATGCTGATTTGTTGTGAATAAAAATCACAATTTCATGGTTGTGAAATGAACTGTGAACAAAATAAATAAAAAATGTAACTACTGCTGGTGCATTAAATGCTTAACATATCGACAGCAGTAGTTTAGTGGAAATCTGCTGGTCAAATGTCAAATGGCAGTGCTGTTAGCATTTAAGCAGAACAAAGTGGCATGATTTTGTTGTTTGACAAGAAATGTTACATTTGCTGCCAGCTGACTCTTCTCCACTGAAAATGAATTGAAAAAAGAGACTGAAAGATTGAAAAATAGCATAGCATCCAGGTAAAATTTCTCAGCAGACTTGGAACACAACAACACTGAATGTAAAATGGTACCTCTTTGACCCTCTGCAGCAGTGGAGGCAGCCAATCTTTGTTGACCTCACAGTGACTGTCCAAAAAAGTCAGGATCTGGGCTCCTGCAGCGTCAGCCCCTCGAACACGAGAGCGAATCAATCCTGAAAAAAAAAACACAAACAAATACTGACACACAGACAGACACAAAAGCTATGAAAATTTTTGCACATTTCCAGTATTTATTAGGTGTGGGTTTGATTCAAATGTTAGTATCTGTTTAATAAAGATCTGATAACATTTCTTCCAAATTCAAAATATAGTCATTTGGAGCTTTTTCCTTTTTTACAGAAAACGACATTTGGTCAGAATCAGTTATGTTTTCTTTCACTGTAACTTAAAATCAGAGTTATTTCACTAAATACAGATTTCTCAATCAATCTGAAGTTATTACATTGGAATTGTGCTGTCCAAAAATGAATATACACACATAGTAAAACATAGCTACTTTTAGTTTTTTCATGCAAAAATATCTCTAAATAACATTCTCATTTTTAATTCATAAGAAAGTCAGCAGTTTACATTCTACAGAATTTTACAAAATATTTTCTGCAATAAATATATGGACATTTTATATACTGTATAAAATTTGCTTCTTCTTAATTGTTAGTACGGTTGTAGTTGAGTTTGCATATTGAATAGGATTACTAATGTAGATGAACATATAAAAAACGCAATAATATAATATTTAAAACATTATAAAATAATATAATAATTAATATTTAACATAATATTTAAACATTTCAGCAAATAAAGCAGGCAGGAGAGTAGTGGTAGAATGTAGGTTTAATACAATAAAAAAAAAAAAAAAAAATTTTTTGCTGCAATAAGTATATGGACATTGTATATACTGTATAAAAAATAAAGAACGTAGCCTCTGCTTTTAACAACAAAAAAGCATTTTATTCTATCTTCATGTGCTCATGTTAGATTACCCCTTAAACGCAGATAATCCAAAACACAACATTTTCACTAAAAACATAGAAAAATGCATTTTCGAGATATTACTTTTAAAAATAATTAACTTTATTATGATAAAACCTTATTTTTTACATGCGACCTGATCTACACTGATCGCTCCAGGGAGACCCAGAGGTCCCGTAACTCATTGGGGACATACACTATAGCAGTGGTCCCCAAACATTTTATCGCCACAGACCGGTCAATGCTTGATAATTTTACCGCGACCAGGGGTATACGTAGATTGCTAGGCGACCACCGTTTTCTCAGAGGATGACAAGCTGACAAAACATTGCTTTAACTCTGATACAAGTTTTATTTACAGAGAAAATTAAAAGCACTATTGGCGACGCGGTGGCGCAGTAGGTAGTGTTGTCGCCTCACAGCAAGAAGATCGCTGGTTCGAGCCTCGGCTGGGTCAGTTGGCATTTCTGTGTGGAGTTTGCATGTTCACCCCGTGTTTGCGTGGGTTTCCTCCGGGTGTTCTGATTTCCCTCGCAGTACAAAGACATGTGATACAGGTGAATTGGGTAAGCTAAATTGTCCGTAGTGTATGAGTGTGAATAAGTGTGTATGGATGTTTCCCAGAGATGGGTTGCAGCTGGAAGGGCATCTGCTGCTTAAAACATATGCTGGAATGTGTATATCCCATACAAAAGTATGAAGCTGATTGGTCAGTTATTGTCACATGACTCTCGGTAAGCTTGTAAAAGTCTGAAAAGCTGAGATGTTTTCAACTCGGAGCACCTGGAAGGCTCGAACGTATGAGCGTGTTGCTTCCAATATGCGTGCGCAAGTTGCGCGCCTCCATTGGAAATAACTAACTTGCACATGGAAAAGACGCAATATGTGAACGCCCCCCACCATCAGTTGATCTTTGCTCGATTCACCTCATTTGTTGACAAATGTGTTGCTGATCTATTCCTTGGCAGTTCATGAGACCTTCGCTATGGGACTTTTCCTCTTCGCCAAGAAACTTTTCAAAGATGTCTGTTTCTTTCTCATTTTTCTAGCTTTTGGGTTAAATTTTGATGCTCAAGTGGCCAAGATGTATCTGAGAGACTACGGTCATTTTTCAAAATAAAAACATTTTCAAAATTAGAAGATCGTTCAGTCTCGGATAATAAATAAAACAGAAATAATTGATGATTTCTTGTGTGGCCCGTTACCAATTGATCCAGGGACCATTACCAGTAACGGTTCGTGACCTGGTGGTTGGGGACCACTGCACTACAGGGCTTCCCTTACCATAACTCACCTAAAAGTTACTCTCTTAATTGATATGATACCTCATCAATGACAGCAAAAGAGTTCAAACGAAAATGGCATTTTACTCAAACACAAAACTATAAATCCATATGAACTTGAGAATTTACATTTCTATAGCTGTATATCAGCGGCACTTGAGAACTCACTGTCCATCAAAATCTGTTCAGAAGCCCATTAAACCGACAAACACTTTCATTCCAGTAATCTCACTCACACACACAAAAAAAACCTGATACGAGAAGAGCCATTTAAATCTGATTAGTTGAAAGGACAATTAAAGCCTTATGGTTATTATCGAATCAGAGCAAGACGCTTCTCCGTGAAGCTGTTAAACTGGTAGAGCCTGACTGAGGACGCATAATAATTGTAAACGTGCAAGACTCGTGCAAAGTTTCACACTGCATGGCAACTTCAGCCAATTAAAAATCCCATTTCATCCTCAATAAGGCTGTATTTTCCAGATGGGTGAGCGCAGCCTCTACAGAGCTGTTGTGTTTGTGTGTGAGTGTGTGTGTATGGGCCTCTGTGTATGCATTGGGCAGATGGAGAAGGAAAGAGAGAGCGAGAAAGACAGACAACGAAGGAGAGTGAGAGAGTAAGTGAGTGAACGGCAGAGATTACATTCACCTACAGCTAATAGAGTTAACATAGCAGAACCGCACACCCCGCTTGTAGCTCCGGGACGACAATGGGGTTTAAATGCCTTAAACCTTTTAACAATTTTCTCTTGTACAGAGTTGGCTGCACAGGGGTTTTATGCATTAATCAATGCTGTCTAAGCGACAACGTGTGACAGTGTGTAATGGAACCTCGGAGCGCTGGAATAAACAGGGAGGAGGCAGCGAGTGGATGATCATTACTAATAAGAACTTTTCAGTATAACTTTCTGCACAACATAGGTGACTGGTGCATTATTAGTGTTATTAATATCATCACACTGTAATTAGTAGTGTTTGTTCATACTTTTGTGTATGGAGCAAACCTCTAAGCTTGGGTATTGAACATTTGTATATCTAGAGACGTGACTGATTAAGTTATTTGCAGCTTATTTGGAAAAGCAGTGCTATTACTTTTCTAAGCAAATGGACTTTGCATGGCAGATGATGAAATTAGCAAATAAATCCAACAGACTAAATAAAGCAGGGACTCAAGGTTTATCAGGAGAGTAAAACATCATAGCAACAATCTGGGGACATTCAAACATTCAGAACCGATGGAGTTCTAAAGTCAAATTTAAGACTATTTAAGACCCTTTCAAGACCATTATAAATGTAATTTTAGACTCATACAGGGCTTAACACTAAGGATTTTTTCTAATGGCCCAGTTACTTCTGTAAATAGTTTTTGTATTAATGGAAGATCATGCAAAAGCATGTGTTGTTTAGTTTTCTTTCCCTGATTAGGGAATTTAATTAGAATTTGCTATAAAAATGTCTAACAGCTGTTGTGAATTGTATCTCTTTGTAATTAAAAAAACATATATAAAACAAAAAAGTTTTGAGATGTATTATTGGTGATAAAATTGTATTATATTTACAAAAAAAATTTAGTATTAGAAATTATTAGAAAGGCCCCCTTGACAATGAACAGAAATAAATACAGTTTAAGTTGAGGTTAATATATAAATATGAACAAACCTAATAAAAATATAATAAAACTATATTAACATAAAAATATAACTAAAAATAAAAAAGTAAATCATATAAAAATACTAAAAAAAGAAAGAATGAAAATGACAAAAGCACAAAAAAACACTAGACAAATTAAAAATAAAAGATTTCCAGATAACTAAAATAAGTAAACTTTAAGGTAAGAATTTTTTAAAAATAAATGTTTTTAAAAACTAAAGAAAACTAAATTTATAAAACATAATTACCAAAATGAAAAACAAAAACTTTTTCAAAATGAAATGAAGTGCAATTTGTTGCTATTTTCAAACCAGCGCAACCTTAAATTTTCATGTTTTTTTAATTCATTAAGAAAATAAGCACAACCCTGTTAGACCTTGCGCCAGGGCGCAGAGCGTATTTTTCCGCCCTTAAAAAAGCAAAAGTGAATTCGCACACATCTTTAAGGCTTTTGCGCCATGCGCTTTAGACTTAAATCGTTAAAATAGAGCCCAAATAAGTTTAAATTAAGAATAAAATGGCTAAAAATAAAAGCCACAGAATTTTTTAAATAATCAATAACAACAAAGTAAAATAATTAAACAGCTCTTCTAAATTATTAATAAATACTATAATAGTCTAAAAACTACTAAAACTCCAGTGCTCAAAACACCTTAAAAACCACACCGCAACACTCTAAACCACTCATGATATGAAAATCTAGTTATTAACGACTCAATGCATTTAGACCCAGTGACATTCAAAGCATGGCGCTAATAAACTAAATGAGAAATTTAAATCCGAATTGGACATGGAAATTTATGTAAAGCCTGACCCGCTTAATCTACCAAAAAGGTAACCAGCCATAAAGATGACTTAACCTTTCAACATCCATAATGTTGTTAAACCATGCTAATGGGATTTCATTAAACATTAAGTGGCCATTTTAACCAGAGTCAATCTCTCGGACAGCCATTCCCAACAACGGCAGACATAAAATCTGCCACAGGCTGTACAGCAGTGGCAAAATCAATATTTGCTTTAACGGTTTAAGACCAATGTTTTCAGTCAGAGGCACTCCGAAATGCTCTGCTTACAAATTGATTTTGAAATGTTTATTTATTATTTTATTTTGACTTTAAGGCGAAGCACTGCAGGTGGATATACTGGTTTTCATGTACAGCATTTTTCTTTTCTTTTCAAAAGAAAAAAAAGTAAATCAATAAAATTTTAAGAACTCAGTTAATCACATTAACAAATATGTATTGTGACTGAATAAGTGTGACTGGAAATTAGAATTATTTTTTTCAGTAACAATGTAATAACTGCACGCTATGTTATTTCTTTATTTGTCAAGCATTAATAGACATCAGTAAGCATTTTATAAACACAGCTACAAATGCTGTATTCTTGGTTCATAAGCATATATATTCGTTCTTTGTTAATGATGAATAATTTTTCATAACGAATTAAGTATTGCAATATTTACAAACCAGTTATTTAAGAGCAGATAGTGTTTTTGAGATCATTCATCATCATTAAGTTAATGATTAATAACCAATTTAAATGAACATTTATGCGTCTTATTTTTTAGTCATATAGTAAAAGTAAATCTATTTGTTAATAAATGCTTTATTAACACAAATTGCTACAATTATGTGAGCTCATCTAAAGTGAGGACTATTTAAAGTGAGGCTTTGTAAATCCCGCATAAAAAACAATTAAACCTCACTTATAGAAAACGAACAACAGAATGATACAAAAAATGGTAACACTTTAGTTTAGGTCACAATTCATGCTATTATCTACTGGCTTATTACCTGCCTATTATTAAGAAATTAACTGTTCATTAGTAGTTATAAAGTATGATCTTATTCTGCATCATTAATCCTGCCCAAAACCCTACCTAAACCCAACTTCTACCTTACTAACTATTAATAAGCAGCTAATTAGTAAATAATTAAGCTAGTAGTATTAGTTATTTGTTTGTTAATACTGTGAATCGTGACCTAAACTAAAGTACTACCAAAAAAAAAATCATAAGTTTTAACAGAGGGATTTGATCATACATAATTTGACTGACTGTATGCAAAATTTTATTAAATATTGTGTTTATTTTTCCCTCTGGCTGTAATATGGAGTAGTAGAATTATGGTGTGTCAAAAATATACCAAAACCAAAACAGGCATTTTGAACCTGGCTTCATCCACATTTTGTGCTAGAAATGCTTGCTTATTAGTGCATAATAATATATAATGTCTATTTTGCATATTGAAATTAATTCAGACAATCGGGAAAGGATTGTGATCACTGTTAGTTATTTGTTAAGTTATTTTTACCCTATTCCCCTGCAATATCTTTCCTTATATCAATGTATTTGCAAGCCGTTTGCAAAATAATCCGAGTTCCGTCACCCTCTACATTCAATATATCTGTTCATCCGAATGGAAAGATACAGATGACAGTACAAGTGCGTGGCGGAGGAACTGTATCTGCTCTGTTTTCCACCTGTGCAACTGGTGCATGTAGGGAATTGTGAAAGACTGGCCAATGTGCAGTAATCTTCTTCACAGTCTGTTCACCATCGCCCTCCCAGTAACGCACCACCTGCTGTTAAAATACTCACCAGCTCATGGGCGAAAAGCAAACAGCTGCTTTTAGAGTCTGGATGCTTTTACAAACAGGCGTGTTGCCAGCCCAAAACCAAATATTTAATTCATGGGTTTGGGTGGGGGGGCTTAGAGAGAAAGAGAGAGAGAGAGAGAGAGAGAGAGAGAGAGAGAGAGAGAGAGAGAGAGAGAGAGAGAGAGAGAGAGAGAGAGAGAGAGAGAGAGAGAGAGAGAGAGAGAGAGAGAGAGCGCAAAAACCAAAGCTCTCTGTGTTCATATATTGCTTTATTATTATTTCTTCCTCCTTACTTTTTATTATAATTAAATATTTTTTATTATGATAACAAGTATTATTTGCATTATTATTTTATTTATTTTTTCCTTTTTATCAATATGTTGTATGATATGCTTATTGTTTTTGTTATTTTTAAAATGTGCTTTATTTCATACCGTATTTGAAAAGTACATTTTACACAAGCCATTTTTGTAAATATTAGTTCTCCATCTTTAACAGACCACAACCTAACTTAATGAATCCACATACAATTTTTTTTCAATATTCTTGACATTCTTATAAAAAAACTCAATGAAAACAGATTCTCACTTTCATTAAACTCTTAACATTTTTTTTTGACAAAATTCACCCTCTATTCTTTATTTTCTTATTATGTAAATTGCCATTTTGGCTTTCCTACAACAAAATTCAGAAAGAGAGAGAGTGGCTTACCTTCTCTGTGTTTATTGCGAAGACACTTTACTTTGGGCAACTTGGTGAGAAGAAGGCAATCGTTTGCTGAAAGGAGAATAAAATACACTGTAAAAAATGAAGGCTTCAGAACATTTCATCTATGTTTTGCCAACACAAGTTAAGGTATTATTAAGTTAACTTAAGAAATTTAAGTGGATTGAATATAAAATTAAATTCATAAAAATCTCAAGAACAGTGTTGTTTTAGCTCATTTTAAATAAGTTTGAACAATCAGCAAAAGTCATTTTTTGAGTGTAGTTTAATATACTGTAGATTGCTTATACTGTAAATGTGGTGGTGTTTAATTATAGTTTAATTACTCACAATCTTCACTGAAGTCATCCACCAGTATGATTTCATGAATCAGATGCACAGGAGTCCGATTCAACACGCTGTAGGGAAATAGAATCAACACTATTAAAATTGTTACAAAGCTATACAAATCTCTTATTTGTACTCAAATCAGTAAAAAATCATATTGGTACTGAAAATTAAGTAAAAAATGCATAGATTATTTATGAAAAGGATTTAATGGTATTAAAAATTACAGTATCACTTTATTTTAATGGTCACTTAATGCATTTTGTTGAATTTAAGATACACTGCATCTACGTGCCAACTAATTCTCAATAGATTATAAGTAGACTGTTAGGTTGGGGTTTGGGTTAGGGTTAGTGTAAGTTGATTACACTAAATTGAAACTAAGTTTCTTATATTCAGTTAAATGTCTGTTAAAGGAGCAGTATCAGCAGATATTAAGCAGACAGTCTACTAATACTCAAATGAGAAGTAATCGGCATCTAGGTGCAATGCAACTTTTAGGCGACAAAATGTGCAATAGGGACCATCAAAATAAAGTGTTACCAAAATTACAAATGTTGCATTCCACTGTAACTGAAATGAATTGAAAAAAAAATTGAAAACTAAAACCATTTTTTATGTTAATGTGTTAACTAACAAGAACAATCAATGATCAATACATGTATTAGAGTATTTATTAATCTTTGTCAATATTAGTTGAGAACAGAATGTTTTATTTTTAGTTCTGTTAGTTAACTAACAGTGGATTAACTAATGTTAACAAGTGCAACTTTGGATTTTAATATTGCAATAGTAAATGCTGAACAATGATAAATAAATGCTGTACAAGATTGTTCATGCTTTGTTAATGTTATTAAATACATTAACAAAAATTAACTAGACCGTCATTTTAAAGTGTTTAACTTGCACCGATAGCAAGTTTTTTTGCAACCGATCCAATCCAATACCAAAATATCGACCGATACAAATCTGATCCCAATACTGTGCCTTTTTTTAGGCACAGTTTTTATAGTTCTGGTGCTAAACTCAAATAGTATATCTTCTTAAGTAAAAACTAACAGACCTATAGGCCTATTGTATATGACAGATGACACAATCCAAGTAAAATCATGATGCTTGCTGTAAACTAGGCTACATTATTTGAGCATTCGTTATGACATTGATCTGCTGTGGTCCAGCTTATGTTTCCTTTTTTAATTAAATTTTTTCTTTGAAGGCTAGCACTATTGACCCTAATCATAACACAAACTTGTCTGTTGAATAAAATATTAATATAAATAAAATTACAGTGAAATAATTAAATAAATAAAATTACAGTTTCAGAGTAGATTATATTAGACTAAATAATTTTCTGTTAATGACAATCCATATTGCGCTCGTCAGTTTCACTTTTATTAATTTAATCAACTACTTTGACCACAATGAACCAGGCTTTACAAACTATTCGCAGCAGTGAAAGTATTCCCCTCCGAAGAATAAACTCAGTCGGAAGGATGAGAGAACAGAAATGTTTACTATTACAGAATAATTCTACGGAGCATCGCAAGTCACGTCTGAACAGCCGGTGCGTGAATGACATGCTTGATGCATCACTGAGACACAGCTCACAGCCTTTCGGTATCTGCGGACACTTTCAAAACTTAGCAGCTGTTACATGCCTGGGGGTGTTGCTCTGTTGCTCTCTCCTCCCCTCTCTGTTTTTATTTGCTGTCTGCTGTCCTTCTGAAATCTAGGTGTTCCGATTGGTTGGCTGAGTTCTCCCGAGTGGACCAATCAGAAGAAGATTGGGGTTATTTAAGGACTCCTCCAGTGAACACTCAAGCCAGATTAGAGGGGGATCCTTGTTGCTGCTGTGCTTGTTTGTGTGACATTTTGTGCCAATCTTGTTCTCCGGTTCGTTTTAAAGTTTTCTTTGTGAGTTGTACATCTGTTTAGAACATCTTATCCTAAACTTGCTTTAAATGTACTAAAAGGGAAGTGAAAGTTCAGTATGTCACGTGACTTACATTTTCACACACGTAGTTGATTCTCTGTTAATCCACTAGGTTAGAAGCGGGTGCTATTGTGTGTATGTTTGTTCCAGTGAGTGCAGTTGAGTAAGGGGCGTGTGACGCTGAAGATGTTTTTTTTTTTTTTCCCTATTTACATATTTCTCTTTAGTTATTTAGAGTTGGGGGAGGGATTAGTTAGAGGGTGTTTAATTTGTTATTTTCTTTGATTTGGCACCGCTTATTTTCCTTCCCTCTATCAGGTTTGTTTGTTAACTTCATTTTGCATTGTACACATTTGTAAATACATTTTGGGTGATTTAAATATTTTCCTTTATTGTAATAAAACGAACCATTTTTTTTGACACATTGTTGTCTGTCCATTCATAGCAGCTAACGTCTCAGGGGAATTCATAAAAGATTGGGTTGTCATAATTATGTTAAGCCCTTTTCATCCTCCGAGCCACACGGGGCGTAACATAATTTGGGGGCTCGTCCGGGATCCTTCCTTGGTGTAGAGGAAGCCCGGTTACTTTTGATGGCCTGTATTTTCCCCTGGGAGTAGCTGCTGTGACCCAACACAGACATTGTGGAAATATTGATGATAGGTGAGTGTCACAAGTTTGATAATCCTGTGTAGTTGGTTGGTAACATTAAGCTTCGCGATGTCGTCATTGGTGCTTCAGTTTATTGAGAATCCGTTATTGGATCTCATTGATAAATTTCGTAAAGACGATTTGTTAGTAATAGCTGATCACTTCCAAATCTCTGTTAATCGGCAATTGTTAAAACGTGAGATTAAAGCTGCTGTTTTGAATGGATTGGCGGAACAAAATGTTTTCAGTTTGCCTGAAGTGGTTAGAGAAGCAGATCAAAACAGTGAACAGAATTTAGACGAAGGCGTAGATTCAAACAGTGTGGTCGAAGGGCATGTTGACGTGGATGCGGAGGCAAAAGCTAAAACAGGTCTTCCCCCATTTGAAGCATTTTCTCCGGCGTCGCCGGGTGCTAAAGTGGATGCGCATTTAAAACTTTGTCTTGCTCGGCTTCGCATAGAAGCGGAAGAAAGAGCACAAGTCCGACGTGCTGAATTTGATCTGCGGCTCGAAATCCGACGGCTCGAAATTCAGTCTGAGAAAGAGGTACAGATGAAACGGTTAGAGTTGGAGGAGAGGAAGCTTTCATCTGTCTCTACTGGCCCGCCTGCTTCTGACTCGGCTGTTAAACAAACAGCATCCTGTGTTTCGACTAACTCTACGTTTGATGTAAGTAAAAACATTTCATTAGTGCCATTATTTAGAGAGATGGAAGTGGACAGTTATTTTTGTGTGTTTGAGAGAATTGCTGCTTCATTAAGCTGGCCAAAAGAAGTGTGGACATTGCTGTTGCAATGCAGATTAGTCGGGAAAGCTATGGAAGTGTTTTCCACACTGTCTTTGGAAGACAGTTTGAAGTATGAGACCGTGAAAGCATCTATTTTGCGTGCATATGAGTTAGTGCCTGAAGCTTACCGACAGAAATTTAGAAACCACAGAAAGAGCAGTAATCAGACTTTTGTGGAATTTGCACGAGAAAAGGGAGTGTTATTTGATAAGTGGTGTGCTTCAAGTCAGGCAGAGGATTTTTCTACGTTGCGTGAGTTAATGCTCCTTGAAGATTTTAAGAAATGTGTGCCAGAACGAACTGTATTGTATTTGAATGAGCAAAAAGTGACAACTTTGGCCTCTGCTGCTGTGTTGGCAGATGAGTTTGCTCTGACACACAAAGGGGTGTTTAGTTCTGCTCATAGAGATAAAAATATTTCTGCTGTTTCTTTGCGGCCTGCATCTCCATTAAAACTAAATGTAGAGCAGCCCAGAGAAAGGCGTGAATGTTTTTATTGCCGTAAGATTGGTCATTTAATTGCAGACTGTGGCCTGTTGAAAAGGAAACAGCAAAATTCTAACAGTCCACAGCCTGTTGGGTTGATTAAAACAATGCCAATTGCTGTTGACTCTACTTATGAGCCATTCTTATCTGATGGGTTTGTATCTTTCAGTGACCAACCAGGTGATCGAGTTGAAGTCCACGTGTTGAGAGACACGGGAGCAGCCCGCTCATTTATACGTGGAGATTTACTATCATTTTCTGATGACTCCTACACTGGTTCCAGTATTTTAGTGCAAGGTATCAGTATGGAAGTTGTGAAGGTGCCATTACATCGTGTGTATTTACAAACTGATTTGATCACTGGATTTGTTGATGTAGGTGTGCGACCTGCATTGCCTGTGCCTGGTGTTGATGTGATTTTAGGTAACGATCTGGCTGGGGGTAAAGTGATACCGGTGTTGGAAGTATTGGACAGACCTGTTATAACTTCTGTTTCAGAACAGTTCACTCAAGAGTATCCTGAAGCATTTCCAGCGTGTGTGTTAACTCGTGCTCAGACGAGGAAGATGGGGACAGACTTTATACTTGACGATACATTTATGTGCGCAGATGACGACATTATCAATGCAGCAAACCACAGTAGTGAGGAAATAGGAACTGGAAAGGTTAGTAGTTTTCCCATACCTTCATTACCCATTACCCGTGATAAGCTAAGTGAAGCCCAGCAGAGGGATGCCACTTTAGAAAAGTGTTTTGAGGCAGTGAATAATAGTAAAGGAAGTACACTGTATTTTCTGGAGGATGGTTTATTGATGCGCAAGTGGAAGCCAAGGGGTTTAGATAGTGAAGAATGTACTGCTGTTTGTCAAATAGTAGTTCCTACTGAGTATCGTGCATCTATTCTGTCCCTTGCCCATGATCATGCCATGTCTGGACACTTAGGTGTTACAAAAACCTATAATCGTGTTCTACATCATTTCTTCTGGCCTGGGCTAAAACGAGAAGTAGCTGCTTATTGTCGTACATGTTCTGTCTGTCAAGTCATGGGGAAACCTAATCAGGTAATCCCTCCTGCACCATTAGTTCCCATTCCTGTTATAGGTGAGCCTTTTGAACATGTCATTGTGGACTGTGTTGGGCCACTTCCGAAAACAAAGTCTGGCAATCAGTTTTTGCTCACGGTAATGTGTGTAGCTACTCGCTACCCTGAAGCAATACCGCTGAGGAAAATAACATCTAAGGCAGTGGTTAAGGCTTTGGTCAAGTTTTTTTCCACCTTTGGTTTGCCCAAAATCATACAAACTGACCAAGGAACTAACTTTATGTCTAAGTTGTTCACGCAAACGTTTCGTTCCTTAGGTATCCAACATCGTGTTTCTAGCCCGTACCATCCTGAGAGTCAAGGTGTGCTAGAAAGATTTCATCAGACACTTAAATGTATGTTGAAGAAATACTGTTGGGATACAGGAAATGAGTGGGACGAGGGAGTACCCTTTGTTTTGTTTGCTATTCGGGAGATTCCTCAAGAGTCTCTACGATTTAGTCCAGCTGAATTGGTGTTTGGCCATAGTGTTCGAGGCCCACTGAAGGTTCTAAAAGAACAAATGCTTGGGCTGAACAATCACCTGAGTTCAAAGGAGAACGTTCTTGATTATGTGGCTCGTTTTCGTGAGCGTGTGCAGGAAGCTTGTGCTCAAGCTAAAGAAGCTCTTTCAAAAGCTCAAGTTCGAATGAAAAATCACTTTGATAAGGCATCTGTCTCACGTTCCTTTTCTGTAGGGGATAATGTTCTTGTGTTGTTGCCAATTCCAGGGTCTGCATTGTCTGCACGTTTTGCTGGTCCGTATGAAGTGCTGGGTAAGAGAGGTGAGACTGATTACGTTATTAAGACACCTGATCGGAAAAGACAAAAACGCATATGTCACATTAATATGCTTAAAGCCTATCATTCTAGGAAGGAAGTGCCATCTCCCTGTTTAAAAGTGAACACAGAGCCTGCAGTTTCTATGGTTGCGGTGAACTGTGAGACTGTGTTGCCTTTTTCTCAGGATGTTGAGCTTGATATGGATGAAGTTAAAGTGCAAGTTGACCCAATGCCTTTTGCTCGTTTAACTAATTCTGAGATCTTAACTGACCTTCCTGAGTTTCTCTGTCATCTGGAAAAAGATCAGAGAACAGAATTAGTTACAATGATTCAGAGTTTTCCTCAGATTTTTGGTGATATACCAAAACAAACTAACGTGGTTTATCACGATATCGATGTTGGTAATGCCACCCCTATTAAGCAACATCCTTATCGTTTAAATCATGTTAAAAGAACTGCCATGAGAAAGGAAGTGGACTATTTGTTGAGTGAGGGTTTTGCAAAACCAAGTGTTAGTCCTTGGAGTTCTCCTTGTGTTCTAGTACCAAAAGCTGATGGAGCTTTTCGATTTTGTACAGATTATCGTAAAGTTAATTCTGTAACTGTACCAGATTGTTTTCCACTTCCAAGGATGGATGACTGCATTGATAATGTGGGGTCTGCTGTTTTTGTTACCAAACTAGATATGCTTAAAGGTTATTGGCAAGTGCCGTTGACACCAAGAGCTTCAGACATTTCAGCTTTTGTGACACCCGATGCCTTTCTGCAGTATAATGTTATGGCTTTTGGCCTGCGAAATGCCCCAGCGACATTTCAAAGGTTAGTTAACATGGTGCTAGCTGATGTATCCAACTGTGAGGCATATCTGGATGACTTAGTCATTTATACATCAACTTGGTCAGAGCACTTGTCTGTGTTAACTAAAGTTTTTCAGCGTCTCTCTAATGCTTCCTTGACTTTGAACTTAGCAAAATGTGAATTCGGTAAAGCTACAGTAAATTACTTGGGTAAAAAGGTGGGAAAAGGCGAAGTTCGTCCTGTAGAGGCAAAAGTTGCTGCCATTCAAGAATTTCCAGCACCTAGTACTCGACGGGAGTTAAGGAGGTTTTTGGGCATGTCAGGGTATTATAGAAGTTTCTGTAGGAACTTTTCCTCTGTGGCTAAACCACTGACTGATCTCCTTAGCCCGTCAAGAACTTTTGTTTGGACAGCAGAAAGTCAGTCTGCTTTTGAAACGATAAAACAGTTACTGTGTAGTTCACCAGTGTTGGCAGCTGGGGGCTCGTCCGGGATTTGAACCCGGGACCTCTCGCACCCCAAGCGAGAATCATACCCCTAGACGTATTATTGAGCCTTTCTAATTTACATTTCAGGTAGGCCCACTTTGTGTGTGAAGAGCAGGTAATAACCCTCTCTACTCCAGTGACACGAATGCGATCTGCTGGTCTAACAGACACAGCGCAACATCATTTAGAAACAGCAATGATTTCCGTGTTGCAGGTCAAAATTAACCCATTTAATGCAAAACTAAATCCATTTCTCCTCTGATTACTTATATTAAGAGGAACAAATAGTCTTGGAGAAAGTTTTTCGTGTTGTCATAAACGCGACATGCAATTTAAATTGCAATTAATGGACAATGATTGTCAGGTGCGGCGATGGAAAGTGCTAAATTGAATTTTCATCTGTGCTTCACCTTAAACTATAGAATGGCTTCAGAACACTTGGGAATTAGTAGGCCTACATGACAACTTTCTAGTGCCTTATAACAAGCTACATTCCTGGCGTTTGTTGGCTTATAAACACAGAATCTAGCGCACGCACAAGATCGGATTTGGATTGGTACCAGCTGGCTGATTCCTTATCCAGCAAAAATATGCAGTATCAAACCGATATCCGATCTAAGTATCGGGATCAGTGCATCCCTAGTTTAACAATTTTTTATACAGTCTTAGAAACGACTACATAAAGCACAAAAGCACATAACAAAATTACTAAATTACTAAAACTGAAATTAACATGAAAGCAGAAAATAAACAAGTAAGAATACAATTTAAAATAGTACCATTATCATTACGATTAAAATATTACTATTAACAGTCTGCAAGGGAAAAGAATAGACCATGTACTTTAAAAGGATAACCAGCAATTGACAACAACAGCTCCTGATATTTAAAAAAAAATAAACAAATAAAACATTTACAAGCAAAACTAAATCAATATCTATGGCTCCTAATACCCTGAAGTCTTCTGAAGCATAACGATTGGTCTCTGCAAGAAACCGAACACTCCAGACTGCTGTGTGACCATCTAGTTTGTGGATTAAAAGAAATAAAGTTAAATAAGCTTTATTTTCTTGTACAGTTTGTGATATCATCACCTGGAACCACAAGGATTAATTGTGTTTTGCCTGTATATGCTTTTTTTTATTCTCAAAGTGTTATTAGCTATTGACAAGCATGTTATGAATCACCAATGAAAACGATTTCAAGTAAAAAAAAATGGATGACCTGTGGGTGAATAAATTAACACCATTTATTTTATTTTTTTTACAGTGAATATCCCTGTAATGTAGTTTCAAGCATCCATAATTTGCTAAGGAGTCCTTTATATATACACACTTCATAGCCACATTCCTGTTTCTAATAAAAAGGCCAGAGATAAACATGCAGTTGTGTTTTAAGGCAGGTATAGAGGATACACTGGAGCAACAGTGATGTGTAAACACCGTGCTGTGGAGCTGAAGAGCACAGGCCTCCTCTAAACCTTTTTTCATTGTGTTCATGCTAGGAGACTGATTGCATTGCACTCACGCTCGCAGGTATGTTTCCACATGTCTGAGTCAGTGAGACACATTCATCACAGCACTGCAAATGACGCACACAGATACAAACACTCACATATACACAAGTAAACATGCTACATTTTTTGTGATTTTGAGCTTTAAGAGCATTATATTTTAGTCAGGCATTTAAAATGTAATCATTGTACTCTTAAACAGAAGCAGAAAAAAGTGTGTGATGCATTATTTGTAGATTCAACTGATTTTAGTTTAATTTAGAGTGTTATTTTGTCTTGGAGGTCTGCTTTAACAGTTTGATATGCATTCAAGGTCAAAAAACTATTTGATTTTCCTCAAATATATATTTCACATCTCCTCATTTCTCAAAGAGTCACAAACAATTTGTTTGAAGATTTGTTCTTTCGAAACCCTTCCTCTGTGTGAGCCTATTTTGCTCTGTTCATATGGCCCAGTCTGTTTTTATTAATCTACCACTTAGAGAATTTGTAGAAAACTAAACGCAAGCCTATATCTTCCAACACATAAAACAAGTTGCTTAGGGTACATTTTGTTGAACATTTCAGATGGCAAATCTACTAGAGGGTAGGCCTGTCACAAAAATCAACATATTGACTTATCGCACAACACATGGACGTGACCTCAATCATTTTTGGTGATTCATTATATATCGGCTATACATATAAAACAATTCTAGCAACATTTTAGCTGATTGGGCAGCTTCTCTATCTCTATTGGAGGTGTCAGTGTCAGTATGGTTAAAAACACTCTAGCGTTTACTATAAATAACTATAGTATATTTTCATTAGCAGATATTGCAGCCTCTGTTACTTTTTACCTTCCACTTTTTTGTTAACATTTATTATCATTAATTTATTTTAAATGAAATATTCTTAAGACTAAAATATTATATAAAATAAATATATTATTATTATATTATATATATATATATATATATATATATATATATATATATATATATATATATATATATATATATATATATATATATATATATATTTTAAGTGTACTTTATGATATTATTGTCATTCTGGCATTATATGATGAGTGGCATAAAATGGTCTTAAAATGACAATAATATCGTTTATCGCAATGTATTTTGGTGCAATATATCATACAACAAAAAAAAGATATTGTGATAGGCCTACTAGAGGGTGCTGTCTACGTTTACGCAAATATAAAATGTGTTATTTGTTTTGGTATGTTTTGTAAGTTTTAGATACACGTTCTTCTTGCACACGTCTACAAGAAATCAGGTCATACAGATCACCTAGATCAGTAAACCACTGACCTGAACCCTTTTTCTAAACCCAACCAACAGTAGGGTTGTCACAATACTGGAATTCGGTACTAATCAATACAGAAATTTTAAAAACCTCCATTTCCCGATAACATATGAGCGCTGTTGAGCACGTTAGACAGCGCTGATTTGCCATTGTGTTTACATGCTCAACATAAATGACTGTGAATGGCCGTGAAGGTCATCAGTTCACTGAACTCACCTCTGTTTACTGAGTGTAACCACAGATACAGGGACACTGGAGCATTTTAAAGATGCAATTCATCAGCGGATCGCTCATATGTCAGCTTATAGACAAAACAGCCGATCGACGTGACTTTGAAACACTCCAGTGTCCCTGTATCTATGGTTACACTCAGTAGACAGCGATGAGTTTGGTGAACTGATGACCTACATGGCCAATCAGAGTCATTTCTGTTGACAACAGTGCTCAAATGTTGCAGAAAATTAATGTTTTAAAGTATCGATTGGTACCAAATTCCAGTATCTTTACAACCCTAACCAACAGTGATTACAAAAGCAAACTTCAGAGGAAAATGCACAAGGATCCTATAGTATTACCTTAATTTTGCATTGCTTTTGTGGAACCATACTTTACCAGCCCAAAGCTGAGTGCTCTGCATCACAAGTACAACACAATACAAAGTGAGATGCTGGGGAACATGACCACATAAGAAAACCTGTCCATATGGAGGCAAAGGTTTTCGATTACAAATCCTACTGTCAACGTAGACTCTGTTTGTTCAAAGTTCAATTCAATTCACCTTTATTTTATCTGCTTGTTAAGTGTGACATCACACAAAGAGGCTTCCGAGTCTAAGCGCTATATCAAACTGATAAGGAGACTCAACAAATGGTAATAATAAACGTTTACAAAGCGATGTATTACTTTAAAAAATTACAATCGCAATATATATATATATATATATATATATATATATATATATATATATATATATATATATATATATATATATATATATCCATACCTAATATCAGATGGCCAAAAAGTGATTCATTTTTTATAAATTGTTATAATATTGGTGTCTGTGATGCAGCAAGTCCAGAGACTGTTGTGTACACAATGATTTTGTATAAAATTCACTTTAATGTGTGATATGACTAGAAAGTGGTCATAACGAATATTTTCTCAATTTAAATGAGTAGCAGTTTGGACCCGGAAACAAGTGGATAACGCTTTTACAATGTAGATTGTGTCAAAGCAGCTTAACATAGAAAGACGTTCTAGTAAATTGAAATAGTTTTCAGAATTGAAGTTCAGTTTAGACAGTCAATCGGGAGCATAGGCTGGCACTAGGGCTGAGCAATTAATCGAAAATTCGATTTCAATTTAGCTTCTAACGATTATGAAAAAACATTAATGGAGATAAAACGATTATTGCATCATATACCGCCCCCTTTCCAGCAACATTTGTTGCTCAGCAAAGCTCAGTTTCCCGTGAAAATTACTAAAGCATGTACTGTAATGTAACTTTTGCAACACAGGATGCGCATCATTCATTGATGTACATTCGAATTATTCATGTTTTTAAAAGCGCGAATGAGACTGTTGTGTGTGTGCGCTCAGCCTCAGAGACGAGCAGAGCACACACAACTAAAGTCATCTTAATGTGAGCGCTTTAATGGTCAAATAGGTGTCAAAATGCGGTGTTTAGGGATTATTCTTATTAACTCTCATTTGTGTAATAAACATGAGTTGAGAATCAAAAGACACGTGCAAGAGAAACCATTAATCAGAACCGCACTGCTCTTAAAGTGACAGCGCGCAATATTCCTGCTGCCGACTGTTTTTATCATTAATCAAACAACAAAAGGAGAAAATCACTCATTGCTCTTGACTGATGGATTTTTGTAGCTATAATTTAAGTTTTTCTTACAGTGAAGATGCTTAAAGCACAGTTTGTTTCATATTTTTATTCTATTGTATTTATTTCCCTTTCCTTATTTACAGGGAGGAAAATGACTGTCTATATACAGTTGAAGTTAAAATTGTTAGCCCTCCTGAATTATTAGAAACCTTTTCCCCAATTTCTGTTTAATGGAAAAAAGATTATCTTTACTATGATGACAGCACATAATATTTGACTAGATATTTCTCAAAATACAAGCATTCAGATTAAAGTGTGATTCAAAGGCTTAATTAGGTAATTAGGCAAGTTATTGTATAACAGTAGTTTCTTCTGCAGACAATCAAAAAAATATATTGCTTAAGGGCGCTAATAATATTGACCTTAAAATAGGTTTCAAAAAATTTTAAACCTGCTTTTATTCTAGCCAAAATAAAACAAATAAGCCTTTCTACAGGAGAAAAAATATTATAGGAAATACTGCGAAAAATTCCTTGCTCTGTTAAACATCATTTAGAAAATATTTATAAAAAAAAAATTCTGAGGAAGGCTAATAATTTTGACTTGAACTGATAATCGTTTTGAATAATCGTGATTACAATTATGACCAAAATAATCGTGATTATGATTTTTCCCATAATTGAGCAGCCCTAGCTAGCACTATGTGAATGTGTTACAGATTGTGTGTTTTGATTGTGGAAGTGAAATTGGATTTGCGGACGACTCATTTCAGAGTTTCAGAATCGACTCTTTCTTTTAGGAAACAATTAGCTTTTATGCGCTTCCATTGTTTACAGACTGCACAAATGGTTATATTTAAAATATTAACATTTTAACTGCTGCCTTAACCTCTTCTAAACAAGCATTTGTTAACAATCAAAGCATAAACATGTACAGTAAATACATTATGTACATATACATATAATCATAATATGCTACATTTATGTAAATGTCGTTCATGTACGTTTCCACCTTAAAGTGAGAGTGACTTTTGCGTGCAGATTTTTATTATTTTTTTGATTGAAGTCTTCAGTACTGTCCCTCTTATCATTTTGCACCTTCTTAAAAACTAATTAAAAATCAAAGCACTTTTACCACCCATTTCTGCTGCTATTTCCTGTCGCTGACTGTGGGACTGAATGTCAGTCTATTGATTTTCAATTTTGTAGGTGGCTTTGTAGGAACAGGGTGGCACATTGGCTTTAAAGCCCATTTGAACTATAAAGCAGGGTCAGACAACTGGACAAGTCAATGTGGCTCAGATTGGTACTGTATTTGGGAAAAAATCAACATAGGCTCCTGAAAATTATGTGGCCATGGCATTACTTTAGTAATACATTAATAATAAATTACTCATTGCACATATCACAACAGTGCTAATAGGTGTGTTAAATTTGATCAGAAAACAGATTCACATGATTGCAGTTCATACTTTATCTCCATGCTAAACGGTTAATGCTTTATCGTGCTTAAAAATAACATACTACACTAAACCAAACCAATATACAATAAAACTGCATTTGCATAAACAACCATGTCCTTTTACTTTGTTTTACAAGTGGTTCACATGACAAATGCTGTGTGCTGTATTACAAGTTTAGAAAGCCAAACATAAGGAGATTAATATGTGAAATAAAGATTAAATTGAATTTGTTTCAAACTTGTGCGGTATGGTGAAAGTGTTTCAAGTTCATATAATAAAACTGTAAGAACTAGTGCGGATGTGAGTCTTTATTTAATTGTTAAATTGCCCTTTTACAATTTTTGCCCTTCATAAATTTTCAAATAGTTGTTGGTATTTTACCTTAGCAAATATTTATTTCAGCTGAGAAAAGTTTCAGAGTTTTTGTTTCCAATAAGGGCAGGTGGAGGAAAACACATAGTTTTTAGAGGAAAGAAGTTACTGCAACTCATTGTCTCATTTTGGTTGCAACATGGACTCATTCTGAAAACGTAGCCCTATATACATTTCTGTAGATCATGAATTATGTAGCCAGAGGAATGTATGGCTGCATTTCGTCTTTAAAATGAACGCTACAGGGCAGTATGATGCCATTCCTTTTCGTGCTTACTAGCTGACTGCTTACCTCCTTATTTACGGCTTTTCCGCTGTTACCAGTTTGTCTAGTGCAGGGGTCCCCAACTTTTTTTAAACTTCTTGGGCACCGATTAATGTGAAGGGCTACCAGTTTGATGCACAGTTCTCAAACAACAATTTTGCTTGACTTCATTTGAATTATATGTTTTTATTAATAATTAAAGATATTCATATATGTGAAGACACTGATCAAGTTAATGATTTCTCACAATAGATGTCAACATTAATTAAAAAAGGTAGAAAACATATAAATATCAAACACTTTATTTCTATAAATCTCTGCAAGTATTTACATTTGAAAATTATCATTTCTACAATATTTTCATTAGCCACTAACAATTTTCAACAAACCATGCACTACAATGCACCATGTTTGTCCAGATTATCAATTGTATATTGACCGTGACGACAGGGTTGGAGTCCGGCGAAGAACGGTTTCAGAAAGCAGGTAAAACAAAAGCAAAAGCCAAAAAAATAAAACAAACAAGTAAATAACAGAGTGAGAATGTGGTAAAATCTGAAAACGTGGTAAAAAAATCACACGAGGGATTTTCTTTTTCTAGATTGCTTTTTGAAAACACTGTTGTTTAGGTTTAAAAAAGTAGGTAGGCGCTGGTCAATCTGTGCTTTTTAAAACCCTATCGGATGGGTTTAGGGATGGGGGTCAGTGGGGGCATCTGTTGGTGAGTCAGTAAGTCAGTCGGCAGCAGCCTCTGGTGGATTTATGCGAGAACAGCAGGCATGAATGGCATTCGCGAGAGAAATTTGAGATCTGAAAAAACGTACACAGTGGCGCTGGTGGATTAGCGAAAATTGGATTCTTGGATTTTCCTGGGCCGTATTTGGCATTCTCCAGAAATGTATATAGAGGTACGGAATAAGAATGAGCCTGGGTTGGATAACTTACAGAAATACTACAACTTTCAGAACTCAACTTCTTTCTGAAGCTGTGATCACACTGCACTTTTCGGCCCATAGACTTCCATTTATACGCATTAGAATGCGACAGACCAGAAACGCAAGCTTGTGCGACAAGTTTAGCAGTTCACTGCGTTGGAAAGTTCAAGCTTGGAAAACTCTGACCTTCGAAATCACATCATGTGATTGCATGAGACCAATCAAAGATCGAAACATGACCTCTCTGTTCAGAAATTTTAAATATGGACCAATTGCTTGCTTTTTTAAATGTCTAATCATCTTGCTTAATCCCGCCCCTTTTCTTTTGCATGCTCAAACTCATAGTGTGACTACGGCATGAGTCCCAAAAGTTATCTTTTTTGCAAGCTACAACAATAACTTTATCTGGACTGGTGCAATCAATCAGTTTAAATAAAAATAAATAAATAAATAAATAAATAAATAAATGTTTACTATAAGTAGACAAGGAAAAATGTTAATGATTACCCTTTTAAAATATATAAAAATGTAGTCTGAAATATGATATTTAATGAGAAGTATGATTTGACCATTTATTGGCTCTACAAAAAGAAAACAGTAGCTACTGTGATATATAACAAAAAGTTGTCAAATAACCTGAATAAATAAGTATTCCATAAATTAACATAATAATTAAGCAGAAACTTTTCTTGCCTTCGGATGCAAATAATGCAACACACATTCTCATCATCTATCACAATGACACGCGTTTCTCCAATGCCCTTCCGGCAAATCAATTCATATTCTGCTTTTTTTTTTATAGTCTACACAAGGAATTTCTTCAGACCGGAGGACACAGTGGCCATGTTTTTAATAGACGTCACCAAGGTCTGTTCTGACCTCACTATACCTGAGGGCCGGCAGAAAACAAACAGCCTTTCCGCATGTCTCTCTCCGTTGCCTGATAAGTAGCTGCAAGGAAAGTCTGAGTAAACTAGAAAATGCTCCGGAAAGTTCTCTTCCACCTCTTAGGACTCCCTGTAGTAATAACCTCTGTCAGCAGCAACACCCATCAAAAAGTGCCTGGGGCCCACACTTCAAACCCACTCTGTGTAAATGTTTAGTTTATGAAAGCGTTCATGTGAAGGGATGTTTGTGTGCATAAGACAGAGAGACAGAGAGATGCCACAAAGAGGAAAAGGTAAGATTTGACATCAAGCTGTCTGAGCGTATCTGGGATATTTTGTTATATTATTATCGGAGCTGTTGTTTAATGGCTGGTATCTATCAAACGTTCAGGGGTTACGGCAGGGCAGAAGTCTTTCCTGCTGTGTGCGTCAGCTGCCGTGACTAATGTGTGATGAGAGTAGTTTAGATTCTACACACTCGAGGGCCAAACACCTCACACCAAAGTCCTTCACTACAGCCTGGAGAGCCACACTGCACCTGCACACAGTTAACACTACAGAAATCTAACTAAAATACATCTGGGTGGTATTTCAGCACATAATATGAAGTATAATATAGCTAATATTTCTAGGACCATAAAAAAGGCGACACTGTAAAAGTTTCTGTATTTTGTGATTCACAAGTGTTATTTGCAGTTGTGAATTGCATTATGGGACCTTGATCTCTGCTCTGTTGACTTTTGATGTTTGAAAATTGAACGCTACAGTTTCACAAAGTGACCTCCAGTGACATTTTAGTAGTTTGAAATAATATAATGTACAAGAAATAATATATAGAGGAATAAGAAATAATCTACTGGCAGTTTATTACAAGGTTTTTTAGCTTAATAAACAACACCAACCCAGACAAAATATCACTTTAAACTATTAAAAATGTTAATAAAAATAATATTTTTTCGCACATTTCTAGGTTGAAAGTTGTTGGAAGAAGGATCAAGGTCCCATAAGGCATTTCAAAAGCATAAATAAATGGTGGAAAATAAAACAATTAAAAAGTGAATCACAAAATACAGAAAACTGATCATTTACGGATATTTTTTACAGTGTAGGTGTAAGAATATAGATTTTTTTTTTTTTTAATTCAACATAAATTTAAATATTGCAACAAATATCAAACTTAAAAGTATAAAGTTATGTATAATGTAAAAAAAAGTAAGGCATATTTAAATACAATCACTATTAATATTAGAATTATTTGCATTATATTAAATTAAAGTGGAGAAAAATTGTGTCTCAAGAGCAAAATATAAATAAAATAATAATGTCTGATAACATTTTAGTTTAAGTAACAAATGCCACCGATAACTAATGGCTTGTTACCCGTCTATTATTAAAATATTGTCAGTTTATTACTTATAAAGCACATATTCAGCATGATATTATTCTACATCTCTAATACCTAACCCTATACTACTTCTGTAATAACTGTAAATATGTAGCAATATAAAGGTCATTGAGGCAAAAGTCATAGTTGATGGTTTATTAATAGAAAGAGTTGTAACCCAAAATAACGTATGACGAATATTATAAACACAGATTTTATTTTCTTGTACTGAATATATGATTTGTATTTATATAAACAGACATTTTAAATATTTATTTATTTTGATAATAAATAGAGGGTAAAACTACATAATCGTTATTATAAACGAATTAGTTAACAAACTGCCTGAGCAGTGAATACAAATAATATTTTTGTTTATTAAATGCATTTGTTCATTGATTTCTTCATGTTAACTGTCAGAGTACTAGCTCTTTTAAAACTACATTTTAAACATAGTAAATACTAATACGAAATATTAATGAATTACTAATTACTAAACTATTAATACTATATTAATACTAAATGGTGCAGAAGTATCGTTTATTTTTAGTTCATGTTAATGAATATAATATTTTAGTGAAATGATACCTTCCTATGCATACGCACAAAGCTTTACTACACTGAAGTAGCTGCTTAGGAACAAAAAGTAATTAAAATGTACTCCTCGTCTCTTGTCTCTAAGCTATAATCGACATGGGGCCCTGACCTGCAGATACAGCAAGACTTATTCAGTTCTCCATCAACCTACAGCAGGTCAAAGGTCAGGACTGAATGTGAAGTCACCACATTTTTTCCACACAATCTGCACAAGGAAGACACTATAAAACAAATAGTCAAACACGTCCATCAATCAAACATTTACACAGAAAAAAAAAACATGAAAAAACTGTGCAGTTTAATACCTACAAATAATTTAAACTGTCTACTTTGTCATTATTGTAATGCCCCAATATTCTCATAGTGAAGTTCACTTTCATTCTTATTATAATATAAGTTTAAAAAAGAAGGAAAAAAGCCATTAAAACTATAGACTATTCACAGTAGATCTTGCTACAGTATGTGAATTTTTTTTCATTGCATAACACATTGGCATAACAGTGATGGCATTATCGTTGTTTAAGCATCTGATTCATGTGACAGAATGAAAGAGAAGCTCTTGTAAATAAAAAAATGTTAAATGAGATTTTTCTGGAAAACCCAGGCTCAAAATGTACCACTATATACAGTTCTGGAGAGCGCCAAATATGTCCCAGGAGCTATGTTTTTTTTGCCGTTTTTGTTTTGTGAATCCACCAGAGGTCGCTCTGTGCGATTTTTAAGATCTCAAATTTCACTCTTGAGTGCCATTCGCACCTGTTGTTCTCGCGTAAATTCACCAGAGGTCGCTGTCGACTGACTGACTGAATGACTGACCGATCGACTGACCCAGCTTCCTCCTTTCCTAAACCCAACCAATAGTGCTTTTAAAAGCACAGATTAACCCGCCCACCCCATCCCTAAACTCATCCAACGTTTTCAAAAGCAATCTAGAAAAAGAAAAGCCCTCTCTTGATTTTTACCACGTTTGCATATTTTACCACATTCTCACCCTGTTATTTACTTGTTTATTTCATTTTTTGGCTTCTGTTTTTGTCTTACCTGCTTTCTGGAACCATTCTTCACCGGACTCGAACCTCATCATTTTGGTAAACTCCTCTCTGCGTCTCAAGTCAACCGATGTACATGTCGAGCTACTGGACAAACTGGTTACAGCGGGAAAGCCATTCATACGCAGGTAATCGGTCAGCTGGTAAGCGTGAAAAGGAACGGCGTCATACCGCCCCATAGCGTTCATTTTATAAAGGAAATGCTGCCATGCATACTTCTGGCTTCATAATTCACGATCTACAGAAATGTATATAGGGCTACATTTTTAGAATGAGCCTATGTTGCAAAAATGTTCTCATGTAAAAATCAGTATACTGGCTGCTTTCAGAGACAATGGGAAGTCTAGGAAAGTCTTGTGTTTTTTACATTTCATTTCAAGCAGTTAACTAATTGGCAAGAAAAAAATATTTAGTTGATGAAAATCCTTAACAAGTGAAATTGTTAAACATTTGCACTATACTGACCACTTCATGTGGTCAGATGGTTTTGCTATGTTATTTTAAAAGAACAGTTCATGAAATGGTCAAACATAAAAAGACGGAGAACAGAACTAATCCCTAAAAATATTTGAGTAAATATACTGTACAATTTAGAGACTGCTGAGAAAATTCAGCTTTTATACCCCCTAAAGACATAATTGTTGCATATTTTTGTCAGAAAGTGAATAAGGCATACACAAATAATAATGTCTACATTTAAGTAGCACAATGAGGGCATAAAGGTGCATGTTTTCTTTGACACAAATAGAAAAGAAACAACAAATATGCAAAGCTGCAGAAAAATACAGATGGATTCATGTCCAATCTCACCTTCTAACTGTGCGCAGTAGGGTGGATCGTGCCTCATTGTGGAACGTGATTACTATGGTGGTGGATGGCAGATCAGGGTCATAGTGCAGTGTTGTACACCTGGGAGAGACAAGAGGGAGTCAAAATAATGAGACTCGGTGGTGCTAATTAAACATCAAGTTTAACATGTGGCCAAACCTTTGCCGAATTTAAATATAGTTAGTAATCAGATATGTAAGAGGGCAAGAGAGCCCTTAGACATGGTGCCCTTAGACAATAACAGCAGCTGCCGAAATGTGTAAAGATTAAATATTTTAATGTGCTTTGGTAACCAATATTAATCAATATTGCAAAGCTCTGTAAAATACTTGATTTAGGTCAATCATGACATTCTAAGGTATGTTATTCCCAGATAATAACTGCTGAAACTAATAACACAGGCTCATCAGGTACTTTGAAATATCGTGACCATTAGTGAATATATTCATAGACATATTTACAGTACATGCCCATCTTTGATTCTGCTGTTATTCACTGTTTGGCATCATCTTGCGAGTGGATTATAATATGAGTGTTACAGACACCAGCAATCTAGCTACTGTGGATCACTGGAGAACTACAAATCTGCCACTAATTGGACTACAAAACCTGTCATGCACCTCACACACACACACACACACACACACACCTGTTCCGGTTTTCCCTTATGACAAATACACAGACACACAGCTTAAACTCATCGATTCATTACCTGGACTATAAAGACCTCTCTCATTTCCACACACATTGCTGAGTCTTGTTTACCATGTAGCATCACAAAGCATTTCTCCTTGCCTTGCTGTGTTTGATTCTTTGATTTGTTTATTGATTTTTGATGTTAGCCACCTGAACCGATATCCTTGCCTGTGATTCGACTACTCTTTTGGATGATATGATGTATGATACTGTGTTTGACCATTACCTGCCTGACCATTCTTTGTTTAATAAAGACTCTGCTATTGGATCCTCAACCCTATTGTCCAGAACCATATGTTACAATATGTAGGTTAGTTAAGGCTGCATAGAGCTGTTTGTGACTTTTCTTTCTGCAAGCTTTACAATTAATTAAAGAGCAAGTAAATAATTTCTAGCTGTGTAATTTCTAAATGTCTAGCTGTTTAATTTTGTGGCAAGTAGTCATTTAATAAGCTGGACAATGTACATCTGGTTGTTTTTGCAGAACAATGCTCTTCAGTTTCATACAGCAGCACTTCTCTTTGCATTTGGCTGCTGAGAAACCTGTAAGACTTTGTTCTGCGAGAACAGTCAGCTAGATGTACATTATCCCTTACTCGTCACAATAAGTGTCAGATTTCTATTTGTTTTTATCTTGTTGTTTTTGATTTATCACCCAGTCATACTAGTGTGCGCGCCAATGTTATTTTAGTAAATGAAAACTAAACCTATTGGAACTATTTTCATTAGTCCCTTTCATGCATACAGACCTGTCCGAGAAATTACCAGCAATTTTTGGAAAGGGATCATCTGTGAACATGCCCTTTTTTAAAATACCGGTAAATTTGTTCAGGCAATTTTATGGATAGAGATGTTAGATAGTGAACGCTGAAGGTAAATTGCCGAAAAGAGCATGAGACGTCTACTCCAGCCAATCAGAACAATCAGACACAATCACATCTGCATTGTTTATGAAAATAAAGGCCTTTGAATATTTTTCCAGACACATTTAGCTGCAAGATGTTAGTTATGTTCCTTCTTAATGCCAACTGTGTAAAAAAATATCGCTAAAATGCTTATGATAAACCGCTGTTTGTTTACCTTCAAGCTCTGCTTCAGTTGCTTGACGAGTGTGCACGTGAAGGAGCCGGTAAGCACCAGCACACACACATATTATGTACATTTCAACAAGAGAAAGTGACATGCGACATTGAAGTTGTTCACAATACTTATCCATCCACAGAATTTGCAATGTAGTCAAATGTGTAGCTGCAGTTCGCGCTTCTGCCTTTGGATGTCTCTGGGACAAAGCCGCTGCATAAATGCTAAAGCTTTAAATAAAAGTGAAACCATCAACAAAAGCCTGACCCCTTCTCTGTTTACAAATAGAAGTCCAGGGGTCATTTCTGGTTAATGATGTCAGAATTTACCGGTATATTGGAATGTATGAGTGAATGGTCTTTTCCGGAAAAATTCCAGAACATCCTTGACTGTGTGAACAGTGCTTTTTTGAATGTACAGATAAAGTAGTTTCGGAAATTTTCCGGATATTTACCAGTATCACTGTGTGAAAGGGGCTATTAACTGAAATAAACAAAAATAAAAAAAAAATCTAAAGAAAAGAAAAATTCAAACTAAACGAAACTAACAACAAACTAACCCAAATAAAATAATTAGCAAAAATAAATAATCATTTTAAGAATAAAAAAGCATGATTGATGATGATGATGTCTTTATTTGTCACAACACTATTACATGAAGCGAAACTGGACCCCTCCAACCATACACAAACATCACACATTTCAGGGGAAGACGGGTCAGTCGAGAGGTAGCATTTTTTAATAGAAAGAGGAAATAAGATACATTAAGGGAAAAAAGAAAAAAAAAACTCCCAGACTGTCATGACAGTAGGGCAGTGTGAGATCAGGGAAAAAAATCCCCAGCAACAAGCACATAAACACAAACACATAAACATACACATTAGATTGCAAAGGGAACAGGAGATGTGGAGATAGTCCGATGTAGGCAACAGCCATCCGTGGTGTGTATATACTGTATGTGGTGAAAAATGGGGTGATTTAGAGAAACACCTCTAAAAGATGAAGCTTTTACAGACATACACATTAGTCAAGTGCAAAATTATATACAAAAACATTCTCTTTCCTATACAACAATCTAACTTTTTTTCATTTGCCAAAAAATGTAGACGTTTAACTACATATACAGTAACTAGAAATGTTTTCACAAAAACTAAAGTAAAACTAACAAAATTATTAATCCAATTCAGAAAACAAAACTGAAATGTACAGCAAACCTAAAAATGGTATGGATATAAAAATGATAAACTATAACAACCTAAGGTGTGCACTTAAAGTCGCCAAATATATAAAACAGGGACCATGTTTAAGAGAACTGTTGCCTGTGTTTGCAAGCCAATAGCACCCCATTGTGCGCTGGTTGAGGGAACATGCGGTTAGAATGGTGAGGACAGCAGGCAGAACCCAGAGGAGCAGGAGCATCAATAATGGAGCATCTGATTAAAAATAAATAGCATTTTTGCTTCACCCCAACAGCAGGAGCAGTGGGCCAGTAAAAAAAAAGCCCTTTGTTTTGAGGATGAACATTCTGACTTGCGGTAAACACTGGCCATTATCCTGCAGTTCTCCAGCTTAGAAATATATTATGGTTTTGCTTTTAAAAAGTGTCTGTGGATGACAAAAAACCCCACTGAAGATCAAAATGACCAGGTCAGAGCTGGGGGATAAAGTAGCAGTTTTAAAACAAAAAATGAGTGTATAGCAACTACTGAAAAGCAGTTATAGGCAGAACAGTTTGTCCATAGAGCCATTCGGCCTTGGTGTATAAGGATAGACAGTAGAGAGAGTAAAAATATGTAAAACAGTCAAGACTTGTAGGAAGCTTGTGTCACAGATTCAGAAAGGATTTCTTTAGCTGATTTTTGTTTTATTTTCAACACAAACAGATGGAATGAACAACATCTGACCTTAAAGCTGCAAGGTGCAAGATGATGTCTGGGAACAGACGTGTTTGTAAAGATTTGTACAACAGATTTCAGATCGTTTACAATTTATTTTAAGATATACTTTGGCTTGATTATACGAGTCAACGCTTCATGGTAATAAGTGTCCAGTGTCTCTTAGTTACAGTACATATACTTTGCATGATATACTGGAGTTATTTTTAAATTCTGAGTAAAAAAATCAATAGTAAAAATTCAATTGTGCCCTTTGCCAGCAGTTATGGCTATTGCAGACTTAAAACATTAAGAGGCATCATTACAAATACATACATCTACAGTAAGCCCATGATTAAATTAAAAATGTGGGATAATTTCTTTTAAATTGCATTATTTAAAAAAAAAGTTATATTATTAGTAAAACTGACTACTCACATCATAATCACTTAAGCGAATCTATATTTAATATAGTTCGCTTAATTAATGGCTCCATTCCAACCCAGAGAGCTGCTTGTTGTCTGCTGCCTATATAGACAGCTCCCTTTAAAGAGCCCCTTTTATGGGTTTTTGAAAATGACCTTCCATGCAGTGTGTAACACAGGTCAAAGTGAAGTGAAATATCCAGCTAAGGCTTAAATCTTAAAGCGCACCGTGTTTAAAACTATTGATTCATCTATAAAAGAGTTGACTCAGAGTGGTTCGAATAAATTGCAGTGGTAACGATTCTTTAGCCCTATGCCTAAAGATACAGATACAGAACTCAAGCCCAGCACATTTGTTGCGTGACCTGGGAAAATTGAAACTCCTGGCCCCGCCCACAGATCCCGGTTGAATCATGTCATGTCTGTGCTCTGAAGTGTGAGGGAAAGTTAGTGTTATTTTCCCTACCCTGTGAAGTGGTTGAAGTTTATTTTTGCAAAAATACCTCAACATTATAGCCCCAACCTTGTGCTGTATTCCCGTCATTTTTCTGAGTGCTTCTGGAATCTGCATGCTTACAACAGGGGATTCATCTGCCATTAGTTAAAGGATGGATCAGAAAAGACAATTGATGCATAGGATTTTGTCAGAGCTTGACAGGAACTTTACAGTACACAGTTCATGGAGCAGTTTATTCCTCCATTTCACAAGTGTAAGTGCAATCAAAATGGTTGCCTCCTTGTTTTCTCTAGCTTACAAATTATGTATTTAATTGTGTTTTGTTACTTGTAACCGCTCCACACAGCTTGTTCTGTATCTGATTAACTCTTTATGCACATATATCACGTGTAAAATCACGTTAAAATGCCGCTTTGTGTTAGGATTTAAATGCGTTTGTGAGCTCACGATCCACTGCCATTTGTCATTGCTATGGCCACCGTCAGCTGGTCCTACACACGTGTGGCGGTTCAGCTTTTGCCACTGTGTGGATTAATACTGAATGTGTCACTTATTTACTTATTGTTAAGAATAGAGCAATATGCTCGGGTTGAACTGCATTGCTTTAATGCACTCCTACATTGGGCTCACACATACACTCTGCACTCTGACTACTTCAACAATGTTGATAAGCCGTGGTCTCTGTCTCACGCTGAATGCAGTCGACCAATCACAACAGACTGGGTCATCGAACCAATCAGCACAGTTAAGCCTCACGCTAAGGAGGGGTTTGGGAACAAATGAATCACTGAAACAATCATATTGGAGTTGTTGGGATAATTAGGTCAAAATAAATGCATATTATAAAACAATGAGTGTTTTTTGACCTTATATGCATATCAGCCTATTGTTGGAGACATTTAAAATCAAAATATGACCTTTTTAAAATGCAAAATAGGGGCTCTTTAAAGGAAGTGCCCTTAGAGAACAATACTTTCAGACTATACTAATAAAACAGTACTTTGGCACAAGTCGCAAATATTAGATTAAACCAAATATATTTCAAAGTATACAATAACACTATAAGCAAACAATTTATAAGCTCACAATCAAAATCTACTAAATATACAAATATAAAGCACAAAATGGTCAAAAATTGGGACAAAATGGTCAATTAGTTATTCAATTTATGCTGCCTTCGTTTTTGACCAATCCCCTCATCACATAGTTTGTGAATAATGTTTTATAATGTTGCCCACGTAAGCAGTTCACTAGGTTTTGGAACAGAGCCAATCTGTCTGGAAAGCCTGCTATTGAAATAGTGCAAAGTGACTGAAATTGACTGTTTACTACATTAGCAGAGTGTAGTTTAGGCCTTTTCCATCGTTTTTTTTTTTGTTGTTGTTGCCCTAATGCGATCATTTAAATATTAAGTCAAACTGTGAAATAACGTGATATAGATTTCACCATTCATTAGACAAGCCATAGCCTAAAATGGTTTAATAAGAGCATGAGCGCTCTCTTGGTGCAACACTTACACATACCGTGAAGAGCAGATGTATTTATGCTCCATGACAAACCTTTTGAGGGTTAAAAGTTATTATAAATTTACTTTGGAGTTAAGTACATGTATATATCCAGCTATTGCTTATTTATTCATGAATACAGTTAGATCTGCCTTAAACACACTTTATGAGCTGAGGGCTGTTTTCACAGCTTTATATGCTGTTTGAAGCCAGCCTGGAAGCGGGATCCATCGCTCAATGCAGCTATAGCCCAAGGTCTTTTGAGATAGGGGATGCTTTAAACAGCAAAACACAGCACATCATTAGGGTTTCTGTCAGAAAACAACATCTGGGAGACAGGAAGCATATTGCTGTGTACTTGATATTTCGCCAAAATGATGGATGCGTCCCTGAGAAAATTGGGAACTGGGAATTTGGTCTTAGCGTTTCTCATTATGATGAATCCAACTCGCCTTCTTTGAGAGTGCTACTACTGGATTTGTTGGGTGGCGGGGGGGGGGGGGGGGTGGATATGGGGAATCAACAACATATGGCTGTACCAATGGAAATACTGCATTTGACAAATAGGAAAAGTCAGTATAAGCTAATTAAATAAGCTACTCTAGTGAGTAATTGCTCTGCATATGTTTTATTATATGCAGAACAAAGATGGGACCCAACGAAGAAGTTTATCTGAAAAATATGCATTCATTTCTCAGATGATCTGTGGAGACGCAGATGTCCTTCAGGTGCTCCTTTTGTTATGCACACAATAGGATGTCTAAGAGCTCTAGGGAAGCGACTGACACTGCTCCAACCTTGGCCAGCCAGAAAGGCCCATGAGGCAATGTGCCTTTCATTAAGCTTTAGCTACAATAGGAATTAAACACACTCACATACTGTACAGTGGATAGTCCAAAAAAAAAAAAAAAAAAAAAAAAAGAGACAATTTTGTCATTTTTTCTTATGAAAGCCAATGGCATACTGAGTTATTCAACGCAAATTTGGCTAATTCGGTTTTCCATAATCGACCTGAGACAGATGTGAAGTTGAAACAAAATAAAACAAAAAGATTCTCTAGCATCATTTACAAGTAGATAAGAGAGTGTGTATATATATATATATATATATATATATATATATATATATATATATATATATATATATATATATATATATATATATATATATATATATATAAATGTGAGAGCAATATATATATACATATACATATATATACATATATGTACATAAGTAATAACAGAAAATTTAATAGAATTTTCTGAGCAATTTTAAGTAGATATCATATACAAAAAGAATAGAGTTTAGTGGTAGATCAGTTATTAGTCATAGAAGATCAAACATTCATCTTTAGCATCAGTTCTGAAAATTACTAGACTAAATACTAAATACTAGTTTAACACAATGTGTGGAAAGCATATATGTATTTTCAGGTTCTGTGGTTCTTAACGACATTTGTTAGAAACCACATTGGCTAAACTAGCTATAATATCCCATATTTTGGCCTAGGGTCAGAGGAGTCTTTAATGTTGAGACAAACCAGCCAATGTTGTTGTTTTGTGTTACAATAGTCATGCTGTCAGAAAATGCCATTTTTATGGACAAAAAATATTTCAGACTACACATTACTTTATTACACATTACTATACATACTGTACATACAGTTGAAGTCAGAATTATTAGCCCCCCTTTGAATTAGTTTTTTTTTTATATTTCTCAAATTACGTTTAACAGAACAAGGAAATTTTCACAGTATGCCTGATAATATTTTTTTTTCTGGAGAAAGTCTTATTTGTTTTATTTCGGCCAGAATAAAAGCAGTTTTTAATTTTTTCAAAACCATTTTAAGGTCAAAATTATTAGTCCTTCTATAGATATTTTTTCCGATAGTCTACAGAACAAACTATCGTTATACAGTAACTTGCATAATTACCCTAACCTGCCTAGTTAACCTAATTAACCTAGTTAAGCCTTTAAATGTCACTTTAAGCTGTATAGAAGTGTCTTGAAAAATATCTAGTCAAATATTATTTACTGTCATCATGGCAAAGATAAAATAAATCAGTTATTAAAGCTATTGGGGAAAAAAATAAACAGGGGGGCTAATTATTCTGACTTCAACTGTATATATATATATATATATATATATATATATATATATATATATATATATATATATATATATATATATATATATATATATATATAGTAGATTGAGATGACATTACTTATATTGTGCTATGAGATTGTCATATCGCCCAGCCCTAGTGTGCTTTAACCCCTGTATAAGGACTTGCACAAATATGTCTTAGACCATGTACTGTGTGCAGACAGCTGAATGCAGTGAAGACCCAACAGGGACTGAGAGGGAGATTTCTAAAGATATGCTTCTCCGAGTTGATAAAGAGCATCTTTTATTAGGGGTCTGTGCTTGATTTGCTTGTATGAGGTCAGTGTCTAATTGGTTCCTGTTGATGTTCTGAGGTACTTCCTGTCAGACCTGCCGCATGCACATTATTACTGAGCAAATAAATCTAAGAATTAAACCGCTCTAATATGAAGCCTAAAAACACAAGCAATCAAGGCATCAATAAGAATGTTCTGCACCATATTTTTGGAAGGCAAAACACAAACAAGCTATTAGCCAATTAGGAAATAATAGCATTTGATTGTCCTTACCCATTTGAATCATTCGTGCAAAACCCATCAGGCTCCGTAGTGGATAGTTACACCTGAATAAATAACATCTATTTACTCATGACAGTGTCCTTGCAATGTAAAAATGTCTGTGATGCTCAGCGTAATAGTGTCCTATCATTGCAGAGATCGATCAATCGTAGTTGCTAACGCTGTATTGATTTACTAATTCATAGTTTCACCATTGCCATGTAGGCTATTTGAATGTCATTATACAGCAGCCATAACTCACAATGTAACTGAATTACAGGAACATTTCACTCATAAATGGCTGTAAAAGGGTCCCTGACTGCATTCATCAAGAAATAAAGGTAGATTTACAACAACAGGCCAAATGTGGTTTTCTAAGAATACATAAAAATGATATGGTACCTAATCCGTTTTGGCACAAGTTTAAATGGGCAAGTGGTATGCTATAATAAAGCAGATTTTTTTTTTTTTTTACTATTAACAAGTGTGAATTTGTGACCGGTTTACAAAATGTAGGCAATCACATATTCAAAGCAGTTCTGTGAGGTATTTTAGAGCACAAATGCTGAAAAGCATGGCTTGAAAGGGCAGCAAAGTAAACAAGTCAGCTGTCTATGCTTTTAGATGAAGCCAGTGTTCTGAATGGATCTACAGAATGAATGATTTAATGGCCATGTAACCTGAAAACAAGAGTCATGCAACAAATCCTCATTTCTACATGTATGTTTACATGAAGCAGTTTGTTAGTTTAGTACTTTGAGTACTATTATTATCTTGGCCATTCATTTATACGACAACTGGGATTTGGGGGCATGTAAATGGGTTCCAAAGTGCATGTTTTTGACAACAACATGGACATTGTATAGAAAAAAAAGATAATTTTGTCATAATGTTGGTATATTACATGTCCAGTGTTTAGATATGTGCAAACACTTGATCAATACAACAATGATGAACTACAGAACCATTTGTGTGAAAACGTCAAGTGTTGTGTGCGAGTGTGTGTTTAACATAGTCCATGTTTATTCAGTAATAAATTAGCAGATTATGCATATTAATATACATATTCGATCTAAAGTGTTTTACCTAATTCACATGTGGTATACACACTAATTAATTCTCATGTTATTTACATTAGTTTATTTGACATTTGTGGCAGGTGCACAAGGTTATGAAAATATGAATATAATATATAAATATTGAATTAAGTATTTAATTGTAAGGCTGCCAACTGTATGTGCTTTTTGTGAACTTGTGGGTTCAGCTGTTCCAATATTTTATTTTTGTAAATTTACACTTAGTACAAAATATCTGATGAAAATCAAGATTTGGTAAGGAAAATGTGTGGATGAATGCTCAGTGTATGAGCAAAATGTCTAAGTAATGACTTCAGTACCAATTAATGGTGAAATGTTAACTTTTTTTATGACTAGTCTAGTTTTGGGCTATTCTTTAAAGTCTATGTTTAGACGTCTATGTTTTCTAAACCATCTGTTTAGATGTATATTGGATGACTTCTTTTTTTAAACACAAAAACGCTTGCTGAGGGTCAAGCCATGATCATTGGAGCCAATCACAGTCATATCTATTGAGCATATGAGCACAATGACCAATCAGCAGTGATTACAAGCCGCTCAAATGTTAGTGGGAAATGTTTATTTAAAAATTTCATCACCAAAAAGTCAGCACTTCTGTCATCTCATCTCTACATTACTGCTGTGTAAACTTCCAGTTCGAGTGCTGTTTGACTGTTATATCAGCATGCTTTTGTTATTATAGGTTACTAGAGGATATCACAACCACAACTAGCAGCTACTAACAGAACAAAAATGCAATTCAGCACTGGGATTTCTAAAAAAGTCCTGCTTTCAGTAAAAACAAAAGTGACCTTTTACATTACATCTCAAGTAAATTCATCAAGTCAGACTGCAGTGTTTTAGTAATCTTCAAAATAACTGACCACCTCTATACAACAGCTATATTCCACTTGCTCATCACAGTGACTCGGAAGCTTCTTTTTTGTTTTGAACAAATGGCAGCTTTAATGAACAACGTTCGCAAAGCTCCTGGCGCCCAAGCTTATCAGTTATTAGCCCTTAAGGAATGAAAGTCCTTCTGAATCGAGGTTGATGCTAATTTCCTCTTCTGGTGGCTCTTTTCTCTGCAGCAAAATGAGGTCCGGGCACCGGGGCTAAATGAAAGGACCGGGGTCTTGCCACAGATGGCAGTCAAAGTCTCATTCTGCATTTGACTGAATGCTCCGCCAGGTTCAGCTTGAGACCTAGAATATATATATATATATTTTGCTTTTCCCACACAGATAGGACAAAGCTTGCCTGAAGACACCTGAAGGAATGTGTAAACTGAGTGCAAAGTGAGTGCGGATGCACAGACCACATTAGGTTGCTTAATGCACTCTAATCCGATCATGCAGGATGAGAAAATGCACTTGGTTAAAAAAAAAGAATCTAGAAATCCAGCGGGGTTATATTTATTGAGCAAATACAGGTATAGTCGATAAAACACCAACACAATACCTTGCGTCAATACTGACACCCAAAGCCACAATCAAAGCGCTTTTCCCACTGGAACGTTAGAATTATCTTTTGTTTGTCCAATTCAAGCTAAAGTTAATTAAGAGGTAACGCTGGCACTTTGATTGCATTTCCCTGGAAATTTCAATATTGTGCTGCTGGTCAACAACGGCATGAACAATGACTGTGGTGTTCCTACTGTAATTACAAAGGCATTTGAGTCATGTAAGAGGAAGGAAGAAACGAGGGCTACATCGAAAAAAAGAGAGAGAGGGAAAGAGAGAGAGAGTACAACATTAGAGCTGTGGGCCTGCATAATGAGCCGCCTCCTCACCTTTTATCAGAGATTCTCTCTACTGTCTCCAAGCCCCGGCATGAATTATTTTATAGAGAATAATACTGCGCTGCTACAGAGGTTTCAGCAGCTCTCTAGATGATTTCTCACAAACTTGGCATCTACCTGCGTATTTTGTGGAGACTGTGCAACTGAGAATAACCCATGGTTAGGTTTTGGTTGACAAGGCACATTCATCAATAATTTTCTCAGTTGACAAAAAGAGTGGGACCATGCTATGAGACTTGCCTGCAATTCTCAGAGGGGTCTGTAGGAGGTTTTATAAACCACAATATGTTTTTTGGGGGTTTTGTTAATTCTGTGGAAATCTGTAATTGAACTGTAAACTATAATAGGTCTATTGCTGAGATGTGTATTCATTCATTCATTTTTTTTTTTACTTTATTAATCAGGGGTCGCCACAGCGGAATGAACCGCCAACTTATGGCTGATTTATACTTCTGTGTCAAGTGCACGTGTATGCTACGGCGCAGCCTACGTGTGGTCACATAGCCCTCTCTATCATCAGAGGTGCCCTCTAGCGTTGATGAGTCGGGGCAGAGGTGAGAGCCGTGTGAGCCCGATGGAGCGAGTGTTTACAAGTGCGGAATGCCATGAAGGAGCTCTAGATGGAAACTGCCGTTTGTGTTTACCTTATGACTACAGTTGTTGTACGCCTGCCGATTCTTGCATCAAAATGAGTGAATTTGAGCCACTTGTACATTAAGGTAGCATTCTGAAAAAACAAAACACCATCGAAGAAACCCGTCACAGAGGAATATAAACACCTACTGCCAACTATCGTTTCAGAAGTGTTATTGTAGAGCAACACAAACAGCAGGCAGAATTATAAATGCACGACTACACGCATTGCATGCGCCGTGGGTCACGCCGATCACTCAACGCAGAAGTATAAACCAGGCTTTATCCAGCATATGTTTTAGGCAGTGTATGCCCTTCCAGCTGCAACCCATCACTGGGAAACACCTATACACTCTCATTCACACACATACACTATGGACAATTTAGCTTACCCAATTCAGCTATAGCACATTTCTTTGGACTTGCAGGGGAAAACGATACCCACGATACCACGGGGAGAACATGCAAACTCTGCACAGAAATGCCAACTGACCCAGCCGAGGCTTGAACCAGCGACCTTCTTGCTGTGAGGCGACATCGCTACCCACTGTGCCACTGCGGCCCCCTTGTGTTGTGTATAGTATGTTTTATTTTATTTGTATGTTATTAATTATATTTTTACTTGTTTTTACATTAACTTAATAGAGAAAGTTGATCAGGTTTCGACTTAAGTTGAACCAATTTTAACGATGTTTTAAGTGAGCTTAATTTATGCAATTTCAAATGACTTGTAAAATTAAATGGGTTCAACTTCAAAATGTAAGTTAGCAAGATATTTTTAGTGTATATTGTTTAAAGAAATTGACACTTATTCAACAAGGATGCATTAAAATGACAATAAAGACGGTGATATTGTAATTATGTAATAATGGTTATATTGTAAAATGGATAGCACGATTGCCTCACAGCAAGAAGGTCGTTGGTTCGAGCGTGAGCTGAGTCAGTTGGCATTTCTCTGTGAAGTTTGCATGTGTTGGCGTGGGTTTCCTCCGGGTGCTCCGGTTTCCCCCACAAGTCCGAAGACATGCGCTATAGGTGAATTGGGTAAGCTAAATTGTCTACAGTGTATGTGTGTGAATGATGGATGTTTCCCAGTGATGGGTTGCAGCTGGAAGGGCATTTGCTGCGTAAAACATGTGCTGGATAACTTGTTATTCAGCAGTTAATTCCCCCCAGATTATTAAAACGAATAAGCCGAAAAGAAAATGAATAAATGAATGTTGGTTTGCTCTTTAATTATGATCATTCATTGGCGCTCCATTGTTAATAATACAGTGGTTCCTCGCTATAATGCGGTTCACCTTTCGCGCTCTTGCAGTTTCGTGAATTTTTTTTGTTTTTTTTAGTGCAATTTGACATGCTTTATTTTACAGCGCATTGTGTTCTGCATCCTGATTGGCCTTTGTCCATTGGCCATTGTAAACCATTGTCAATCAATCTCCTCTGTGTCTCATGTACAGTACAGAATGCGTTCAGCTTGCAAATTAACATAAATCTTCGATCGCTAGCAGTGTGAGTTCCAATAAGGATGCAAAAAGGGTTGTAACTGTCCCCAACAAGACCATCGTAAAAGGGGGTCAAACACTGTATGCGCCATGCAAACATAGGTTTAACATGTAAATGTGCAAGTTGAAGGTATTTTACATCTAACTGTCATGTGCATGGCGTATTAGGTGTGAGGATGGAGTCTGCTTTCACTTTGTCGATCAGTGACTGCAGGAAAAAGAACATTGCGCTGGATGCCAAAATTATCCACACAAAAACTAAAAAGCTTTATGAACCATTTGCTGACAGCGATGAATGCTTGTGCCTGACAACAGGTTTTGATCTTTGGATTCATTCTATAATACTGGATTTATTTTTCAATGAAAGTTTGAACTTTGAGAGTGTTTAAACAAGAGCGAAAAGTGTGAAATTTGAATGCCTGTCTGAGAAAAGTGTATTAAGTGTGCAGTGAGGGGTTTTACAGCCTTAAAACATCTATAATAATTGTAAAAAAAATAAAGCTGACTACTTCGCAGATTTCACCTATAAACAAGGGACCACTGTTGATCTTAATATCATCAATGTTAAACTTGCTCAAAAAGATTCACAATTTTTTTTTTTTGGAAACCCATACACAATTTATTATTTTAGGATACTTTAAGGAATGTCTTTGCATTCACTTTCGATAAATTTTATATGACCTTGATTGCTATTTTCAAAAAAAGAACATTTATTTGCACAATACTGATTTGTTTTAGGGTGACACGGTGGCTCAGTGGTTAGCACTGTCGCCTCACAGCAAGAAGATCGCTGGTTTGAATCCTGGCTACGTCAGTTGGCATTTCTGTGTGGAGTTTGCATGTTCTCCCCGTGTTCATGTGGGTCTTCTCCGGGTGCTCCGGTTTCCCCCACAGTGCAAACACATGAGGCACAGGTGAACTGAATAAACTAAATTGGCCGTAGTGTATGTGTGTGAATGAGAGTGTATGGGTGTTTCCCAGTACTGGGTTACAGCTGGAAGGGCATCTACTGTGTAAAACATATGCTGGAGAAGTTAGCGGTTCATTCCACTGTGGCGATCCCTGATAAATAAAGGGATTAGCTGAAGGAAAATGAATGAATGAATGATTTGTTTTGCAGAAAAGTAAATAATGTCTGCAGAAACAGATTATACTTTCTATTTTTATCATTATTTCACATGTGTACACAAAACTTTGATCATGTTTGTACCTGGATTTACTGTTTGATCAGATGTGGACACACTTGATGGCCCTTTAAAACAAAATAACTTTAAAAATCTATAATATCTGCATGTAATATTTGCAGTGAGCTTAAAATTCGAAATACATTTGATGCCGTTTTTTTTTTTGCACTTTATCAGCATAACACTTTCCTCACCAAAATATGATCACACATGGTCAGAGGAGGCGCAAACATGAGAAAATCTGTCATGGCTGACCACTTGTGATCTTATTATCCAAGATGGATGTTAATACCAGGTGTAAACAGAGTAAACACGATAAGAGTGCAGAAATAGCTGCGAAATGAAATCTGCCACTCTGCTCGACTGAAGTGACATGCACTAATGAGTGAGCGACCTCCCACAGCACTGCAGAGGGTGAAAATGCACTGTGGCCAGAAGCGGTCTCATTCCAGCAGCTACAAATACCACGAGGTCATGTTGACACTGTCAGATATCACATACAGCGTTTTCAGAAAAAACTCAAACGCAATTACCAATGCAAGTGGAATCATGTTAATAAACAACTCTGCTGAATGAATAAAATCTGCAGAATTACTCAATGCAGTAGTGATTATGTTGAAAATATATTAAACATTTTTGAAAATTTCATATGAAAGAGGGTGAGAAAAATATACTGCACTAAAATAAATAGAGATTTGTGTATAAAGACGATAAAGATCAAGGCTTCATGGTAGGACAGCTTTTAAAGAATTTTATTTGACTAATTTCTTAAAAAGGGTAAATTTGCTATTCTCGACACTTTGATGAAATTACACCTATTGATTGATTGATCTATTATAGGTTATTATTTGTGCTCAATAATTAAAGTTGCAGTATGTAAGTTTGGTATTAGGTATTGGTAACTAGGTATTGCATTCCTGGTTCAAAACACACTCAAGTGCAGGTTGCCAGATTGACGACACCAACAGGAGTGTGCCAGGCTGTTGAGCCTAAAGGTAGATTTAAGGCAGATTTAAGGCAGATTTAAATTGTGTTCTATATAAAAGCAACGGTATGCGATAGAAGAAATATTTTTCTAACCAATACCTGAAATATATATTTTAGAAACGGCTTCTATTTCTTGCAGCTGAACAACAGGATAAACTGACAATGATCACCTCAGGTGCACCTCATGTGCATTATTCAGTGTTAAATGCTAATAATATAACTTTGAATGCCATTTTCCATGATATTTATTGCCATACTACTGAAAGCAGCAGCAGATCTTGAAAATAAAATAAACCTTTTAAAATTGAACTTTATAACTGTGACTCAGTGTAAGCCAATATATATCAGTGAATCAGCATGTACATTTAATGGTGTTAAAGAGGTTTAATATGTATTAATTAAATTAAAATTTAGTGTGTTGTTAGGACACGGGGTTACAATCTAACCTGCTCACCTAATGTTTACATTTGTAATATTTATATTATTTGCTAATAAATAACCTGATGTGGAACTCTGAATCTGCTTCCCACCAGAAGCACTTTCCCACTGTTACTATCCACCACAGGTCACATTTTCAGTCATGGATGCATACTTTGAGAGCCTTCCTGACTGAATGAACGAAAAACTCTGTTTTCACCAAGACATCCCAGGGTGCTGAAATATAATTGGCTAAACTGGCATTGGGTGGAATAAAGGGACCAACACAGACGTTCTGGCACGTTACGCACATTTTTAAAGCAGAATAACTGACTGCAGCATAGTTTTTCAGACAAACAAGAATGTTCACCTAACATGTTACATAAAATCTGCAAACATATTATGGTATTTTTATGCTTTAGAAGAGTCAAAAACTTACATACAGCACCTTTAACAAAGAATAAAAATTGCTGGTCTGTTTCTTAACAAATTTGGATAAACTCCATAGTTCAACAGTTCAATTTTAAATTAAAATTTCTAATCCAACAGTGGAGTTTCTCCAAATTTTACCTAAATTTGAGCTGAAACAACCCAGCATTTTGTTTTTAATATAATTATTCGTATTATTATCAATACTGAAAAAAAGATCTGCTTCATATTTTAGTGCAAAACTTTTTAGGATTATGTGATGAAAATGTGCCTCAAAATAACAATTTATAAACAATTAAAGGTTTTATTTAACATTATAAATGTCAATTTAATATGCAAATCATGAATTCAACAAAAATATGATGCAGCACAACTGTTTTCAACTCATACATTAGCATATTACCCTTAGTTCTGTAGTATCATGTGGCACTAAACACAGGCTGCTGAAGATTCGGTTCAATTTTGAACAGGAATATACTAAATTTTAAAATCTATTTCCTATTTATATTATTCTTTCTTTCTTTTCGGCTTAATCCCTTTATTAATCTGGGGTAGCCACAGCGGAATGAACCACTAACTTATCCAGTATATATTTTATGCAGCGGATACCCTTCCAGCTGCAACCCAACATTGGGAAACATCCATACACTCTTGCTTTCACACACATATACAACAGGCAATTTAGCTTATTCAATTCACCTCTACCGCATGTCATTGGACTGTGTGGAAAACGAGAGCACCCGGAGGAATATTATATATTGCATATACTTTAAATACTTTAAAACATAGATGCCTTACTCACTACACTGCTTTAAACCACATAAAAATGTTGCTCATGAAATTTAATCCCAACTCCTCTTACCACAGCACACCTTTCATCAGTTTCTAAAAGTTTTCAAGAACTCACAGATGTACCTTCATTAATTTAATATGAATCGTGTGGGCATTACATATAGATCACACACACGCGCACACACCTGTAATGCCGGGTGTCTCTAAGTGCTCTGTTGCTGGGGATTCGTTCGCTCTCTCTTTGATTGAAGGCATACAGACTGTATGGGTCCTGGCCCGGTTTCCATCTGTGAGCACTGAGGTAGCTTTTCTCTTCAAACTCTTCCAGCAGGTCATCCCACTCAGTATCAGAGATCTACAACATAATGAAAACACTGCGGTCAGATTGGTTACAGGTATTCAGCCTATTAATTCTATCCATACGATCTCCTTTCATAGAAATACTGAAAGTCAAAGGCACATCGGGTTAAATGTATGTTTGAATATCAAGTTGAATTTTAACAAAACCTCAAAACATGCTTAGAGACATGAGCTGATATTAAATATTATAACACATTATGATAAGAACATGCATGATATTGTTTTTGTGGGCCCTTTATAAATTCTGTGAATCCTTATATATCATTTAACCATTTCGAAAGCTTTAAAATAATGTTCTGATTGTTTTATTCAGTGATTTTCATCAATGCATCAGATGATTAAATGCTTAATTGGCTATTTATTTTTAACATAATTTATTTTTAACATTTTCATATGTTAATCTGAGTTACAACATGCCAGAAATATTTATAAAATAGTTCTGATTCTTTATAGGTCTATTGTTCATGAACACTTTACAATAAGGCTCCATTTGTCAACATTAGTTAATTACACTAAACAGTCAATGAAAATGACTTGTGAAGCATTTATTAATCCTGGGTGATGTTGATTTCTTAGTTAAATGTTTAATAGTTCATTAAAATCATATGTTAAAACCTTTTTATTTAATGGAGCTAATAACAGATCAAATTAGTTTTAATTTTGAACCAATAATAATAACAATAACTTGTAAGAAGTGCAGATCTTTATCACTGTTTTACTTTACATTAGTAACTTTTACTAATAAGACCTCATTATCTGTTTATAATCCTTTTGCAATTTTAATCAAAATCAGAATCAAAAAGAGCTGTATTGTGAAGTCTGCTTGTACACACAGGGATTTATCTTGGTGGTAGGAGCTTCTAGTACAGAGAGTACAACAAATGCAAACATACATAGAAAAAAGATCATGATAAACTAGCAATAGCATAATAAATTGAGAAAAGGAAAGTTTCCTATAAACAGTGCATATTTATTTTATTTTAAAAAGTGGTTTAGTTGGGATATGGCCTATGGGAAAATATTAGTGCACATTAATGTTTACAGTTAACATTATGCAAAACACAAAATTTATTTTTGCAGTTTTACCCATTAAAATAACCCTTTTTGCACCTTATGTCAGTTTGTGATAATAAAAAAATCCCAGAAGATGAGCAGCACCAAATATTTAAAGAAAAGTAATCCAAACACAATTATACAGGGCTTTGTTCACATCTTTATAAATGTAAATCTGAGGCCATTCAAAATTTTCTAATAATTTTTATTAAACATTTTCAGCAATTTCATATAAAACAGGGTGAGAAAAATATACTTGGTGCAAAAGTGCACCACAATAAAATTGAGTTTTGTCTGTGAAGATGAAAATAAAGATCAAGGTTTTAAGGTACCAGCAGCACAACTTTCATTCATTCATTCATTCATTTTCTATCGCTTTTCCGGGGCCGGGTCGTAGGGGCAGCAGTCTTAGGAGAGAACCCCATACTTCCCTCTCCCCAGACACTTCCACCAGCTCCTCCGGGGGGGATCCTGAAGAGGTCCCAGGCCAGCCGAGAGACATAGTCTGTGTTCTGGGTCTTCCCCGAGGCCTTCTCCCGGTGGGACATGCCTGGAACACCTCCCTAGGTAGGCGTCCTGGAGGCATCCGAAACATGCCTTCTCAGGTCACCTCAGCTGACTTCTCTCGGTGTGGAGGAGCAGCAGCTCTACACCGAGCTCCTCCCGGGTGACAGAGATCCTCACACTATTCATAAGGGCGCGCCCTGCCACCCTGCGAAAGAAAACTCATTTCGGCTGCTTGTATCCGAGATCTTGTCCTATTAGTCATGACCCAAAGCTCATGACCATAGGTGAGTGAACAACTTAAAAAATATTAGTTTGACTAATTTCTTGAGTAAAGATTAAATTTCATGATTATTATTTTATGAGTGGTTCACATTTTTCACAGGTTCTCTACATTTGACTCTACATTTTGATAAACTATTCATTGACTGACTGATTGATCCATTATAAACTGTTATTGGTGCTCAATAATTAATAAAGTCCTTCTCAATAAAATAGGCAAAACACATTATTATATACAACATTATTTTTGCAATTATACCCATTAAAATAACCCTTTTTGTAGCTTATGTCATTTTTGTGATAATAAAAAATCCCAGAGGAGCAGCACCAAATGTCCAATATTTAAAGAAAAGTAAAATCCAAACATAATTATACAGGGCTTAGTTCACTTCTTTATTAATGCAAATCTGAGGCCATACAAAACTTCTTAATTTACATTAAACATTTTGGGAGTTTCATATAAAACAGGGTGAGAAAAATAGACTTGGTGCAAAAGTGCACCACAATAAAATTGAGTTTTGTCTGTGAAGATGAAAATAAAGATCAAGGGTTTGTGGTACCAACAGCACAACTTAAAAATGTATTTATCTGACTAATTTCTGGAGAAAATATTAAATTTCATGATCATTTTTTTATGAGTGGTTCACATCTCTAAATGTGATATGCTACTCTACATTTTGATGAACTATTGATTTACTGACTGATTGATCCGTTATAGGGTGTTATTGGTGCTCAATAATTAATAAAGTTTAAAAATTGCAATTCACAAGATTTATTTTTGCAATTATATGTGAAAATAAAAAATCCCAGAGGAGGAGCAGCACCAAATGTCCAATATTTAAAGAAAAATAAAATCTAAACACAATTATACAGGGTTTAGTACACCTCTTTATTATTGTAAATCTGAGGTAGGGCTGCACAATATATTGTTTCAGCATCGATATTGCAATGTATGCATCCCCAACAATCACATTGCAAGATTTACAATGTTGAGTTTGAATTATAGTTGACCAGGAGCCACAAAACACAGGATTTTTAAAGTCACTGCAAAAATTAACCATAACAGAGTGAAGGTTTATCATTTGAATGTAAGGCCTGTGAAGGAGCATTTCAAGAGAGTTTAAAACATTTGGACACAAGAAACCATGACTTTTGGTGGCGTGACAAAGATTAATTGCATTTAATTATTTATACAATGAAGATGATATAGTGTTCATTTACATTTAGAAATATCTACATTTCAAACCTAAACCAAGATTATTTTGCTTGTTTTAAAGAAAATACCACTTAATTTTGACTAATTACTTCTGAAAGTGAAAAAACATCTATTTTTTTTATATTTGGACTAGAGACAAGGGAGCCCCAAGTAATTTGCATTGTGATTACTCAATTTCTGTACCTAAATACTAGTCAGACTCCCTAGAAATAGTCAAGTAGAGAATTCAAACCATCTGGTGAAACTATATTAATATCGCAATATTTATCGCAAAAAAATAAAATATCACAATGTCAGATTTTTCCAATATTGTTCAGTCTTAATCTAAGGCCATACAAAAAAGTGCAGGAGTGCAAAATGTTTTTGAGAAAAAAAATCCTTTGTTATTGCCTTTAGTATTGTGCTAATACCATATATCATGATAAAAGCTTCAGCAATTTTTGCAATAAGACAATTTGATCCCCTCCTATGCCTAGTCATGCTCTAATAGGAGTATTTTAATTAGGTGCAAAGACATGTCCAGTAAACTACTTAAAAGAGTTGCTATAGGCAATATTCCTAATTATCATAAAAAGTCATTAATATTTCAGCATTCTGCAGCACCATCACACCACCAAACCCCTCGAAATACGATACAGTAGTCACAAATATTGAGGGCTGAACACACTCCGTCTAAGAATCCATAAGGCCATATCAATCATAATTTAATAAACCTCCACATTCTGCACCGACAGCAGCTTGAGAGTTTCCATGTTTTCCCACTTATTATTTCCTAGAGCTTTTTTGCTGATGTTAGACCATTAAGGGGGCTGGAGGCTGTTGGTTATAGTTGAGGCTGGTGATTACCAATGCCAGCAGGTTGCTGGTTTTTCCCCAGACGCCTGTATGAATGCTGACTGATGATGATGCCTCCTCCTCTCCTGCCTTACCAAATGCAGCTACTGCCCTCCATGGAAATAAGCGCAACTAACGTTCACATCTGTGTAGAGATTCGGCTTCAAATTATGGAGAGGGTTGTTGTTATGAAAACACACATCATCAATCAATAACCCATGTTCATGACAGGTGTGGTTTCATAGGAATTGTTAATTAGAACCAAGCAGGTATAAAGAACATGATGATCTTCTTATTACATTATTTTTTAAACATAATAAAAAATTTTTTAAAAAGAACATTAAGCCAAAAGTCACATTTTCTTACTTTTCCTTGACTAACGCTGAATTTCTATGACCTAGGAGCACTGAGCAGGCAAAAAGGAAACTATGGGCCCTTTCATACACCCAGTGCAATAAGGCACTAAGACATGTTTGGTGCGATTTCCTGCTATTTTCAGACTAGCGCAACCCTAATTTTCAAATTTTGCGCCACATTGTTTAAATAGCAAATCCATTTGCGCCACTTTGTGGACACATGGGTGTTCCTGCCTAAAAAGTGTTAAGGCGTATTCAGGAAATAGACCACGCCGTTGACCAACTAAAAGCTGGTCTAAAGTCCAGCGCAGAGCGTATTAGTTATGCGCTTATGCATGTTCAAACGCTCACACAGTGCTTAATACACACAGGATGTACAGCAATACACAAATATCTTTACAATTAAAAAAATTTAAGCATAAAAGGTTACAAAATTATTATTCTCTACATAAATATAAAAACCACTACCTCCATGCCTTCTTCACCTCGGGGGCTTTTTTTTTTTAGTTTATTCATGACAATTTGCATTTGTATAATGTTATTATTATTAGCAGTATTATTTATTATATGCATATTTATATTTGTTTTAATAAAAACAAGTTTAGATTTCTCCACTTGGAGGGTTTTGGATACGTCTGCATCACCATATGCGGCAAAAGAATAGGACGTGTGTTTGGACACAATTCTTCTTTATTATTATCACTTCATTATTATTGTTCATTTATTAGTTTGCTGGAAATTAGAACAGAATTTAGAAATAGTTTTGAAATAAATCTTTGCGCTTAACAAACAAAATTAAATATGTAGACTAATGGATGTCTTCAGTGGAGTGAGTGTCCACCGTTTCCTTATCCACAAGGAGTAAATTAAAGAGTAAAAGTAAAGTAAAGTAAAGTGAATGGAGAAGGCTTGTTCTTATACCTCACGCTGCAGATAGTCTGTTTAACTGTTTCTCACTAGTGAAGCGTTCGGTTTTTCCACTTACAAAGTCCACTATGTAAATAGCAAATGCGCCATTGTGCGACGCAACTGACTCTTAAAGGGAATGTGAGATGAGACTCTGATTGGTTTAATGCACATTATGCTTAAAACACACCCATAACTCATTAAGAGAATAAGCACAATCCTGTTAGAACATGCGCATGGTGCAAATCGTATTTTTCCCTCCTTAAAATAGCAAAAATGGACTTGGACACGCCCTTAATGCTATTGCTATGCACTTCAGACTCTGCGCCTAGATCGTTAAAATAGAGCCCTATATCTTTAAATCACATGTTGTTATGTCATATCTGTTTAGGAGACTCAATCACAAAACACTGATGAACTGGAAGTTAGAATTGCCTTTTTTTAATTTAACAGGTTTGGTAATATTCTCGATTAGATTATAATTTTAATACAATATTGATTGATACATTAAATACCACAAATTTTACACAGTACTCTAAGTCTTTGAATATGTGATCAAGTAATGGCCGCAGAGACAAACAAATGTCCAAACTTAGCAGTAATTAGATTCCATTCTAATTATAGCTATATTTTCAGTTCAGTCAGTGACCTTCCATGCCACCTATCCGCTTATTAAGTCGTGACGTATCGGTGACATATGAAATACTGTTTCCGAGTCCAAGCCGCTACTCAATTGAATTGAAAAAATATTCATTTATGACCTTTTTAGTCATACTATACATTAAAGTGAATTTTAAATAAAATTATTGTGTACACATCACTCTCTGGGCTTGCTGCATCACAGACACCAATATTTTAACAATTTATAAAAAATTAATGACTTTCTGGCCATCAGATATTAGGCATGGAGATGCATATATATGTATATATATGTATATATATATATATATATATATATATATATATATATATATATATATATATATATATATATATATATATAGCGATAGTGATTTCTGAAAGTAATACATCGCTTTGTAAATGTTATTATTACCATTTGATGAGTCTCCCCATAGTTTTATAGAGCGCTTGGACCCGGAAGCTCATTTACGTGACATCACACTTAACAAGCGGATATAGGCTACACTCAAAAAAAATTTAGAACACAATAAAACCAAAAAAGTAAAAAAAAAAAATAATACACTTTGATAATTGAACAGTAAAATGTAAAACTAATAACAAAAATCTGGACAAAAAAATATATAAAATCCCCTGATTTCTGTTTTCCAATATCTGGAAGAGACCTTTTAAACATCTACAGTATGATTTTCCAGAAATTCCATGACTCGTGGCAACCCTGCTCATAGTTCAAAACATGAGCTTTTGAAAGTGTCATCCAGCTGAGGAGAAAAGTTTTCATAAACCTGTCTGAATCTACAAAATGTAAAATATTTTACCAAAATAAGAGCATAATCTGTTATTGTTATTTTATATCTGTTATTAAAATGTTATTTTTCACTGACTTTAATCTTTTAATTTCACAAAAGACATATAAATATAGTCCACTAGAGAACCACGTGACTTTTCGGTATTTTTTTTTTTTCTTGAGTACTTTTTGAATAATAGATTACTTTTTTTTTTTTTTTTTTTTAAACTTGTTTGATAATTTTATACATTTTTAAGAGTAATATTTTATTAAAAATGCACTCAAGAAACAAACATACCTTAGTATATATATACTAAGAGTACCAAGTCATGTAGTTCTCAAGTGGAATCATTTCAAGAAACCTTATTCTTTTTTTCTTTGGATTTTTTTTTTCAATAAAATAACAACAATGTTAATGCTGAGCTTTTAAATTGTCCTTTGGAGCGAGTGAACTTGAGGGCATTGTAAACACGATGAGTTAAGAATTAACCAGTGAGCCCACATGTCTTTTCTCAGTATTGCTTGTGTGGTTGGGATGTCATGGCCCGCTGCTTTACAACAGCCACAACAGCATCTTTACAGCCAGTAATAGAGGCTGGTATTTGCACATGTCTGTTTCTTTCCACTGCTTAGCATGATAATGACTGGGCTTTCAATTCAGCTCACCAATTCAGCTTCCCGGTCATTTCGGTATCAGATGACATTACCAATTTCTTTAACAATCGCTTTCTGTCTGTTTTAAAGTCAGGCTGATATTAGAATGCAGATTCAGGCATTGTGATATGTTTCATTAGGGTTGCGCAAAACTGCATATTTCAAAATCAACCTTTTGTGTTGAAATACAATAGACATGCAAACACTGTAGGATTTGATGGTTAATTCGTCTTTAATGCTTTATCTTGTTCTGTATTTCACAATGCTGAACGACTACCACATTTAGCAACTAAATTACAATTTCAGGTATAATGACAACCACATTTAGAAGTGAACAACTAGTAGTTATCGACATATCAGAGCTGTGTAAACCATATGTCTGCATGCATACAAGGCCAACAGGTAGACAAAAACATTTTTTTTTCACAAAATGATTACTGACAAATTTTTTAGCAAGTACATAATATTGCATAATATTGTCCATACATAATCTTGGGCATATGTAATATAAGGGTAGGAATAATGTCTCTTGAAGCTGCAATTATAACTCTCAGCGTTCTGGAAAATGAATTGAAAGATGCCCAGCACACTAAATAATAATAATAAAAACATTACAACTTCTTTCAGATGGTGTTAAAAATGCACCCTCAACAATGGACTCAGCCCTTCTTATTTCTTAATTAAGAGAGAGGACAAAATTACGCCCAATCAAATAATAAATGCACGAAAAGAAGAGTACCTGATTTATTGGAATAAAGCAGCAGGAAAACAAAGTAAACTTAAATGTTATTTAGACCTAAATAGAGTTTATACGACAGCAACATATGAGTGCAGTAAAGGACAGTACATTAAGAACATCAATGACCAAATACAGACTGAGTGCTCACAGTCTGACTGTAGAGAACTGTCAACCCATAGAGAGCTGCAACTGCCCACACCATGACGTGCGGTGAGGTTTGTGGCTGGTGAGGCACGACTCTTTCAGGGTCATATTTACATGCACCCAATATCTTTGCCTTCTTTCCACACACATGGCAGGTACATGTTGGGCAAAGGAGCCATGTAAAATGTATAGCGATTCAGTATGCCCCCCATAAACACCAAGGTGGAGACAGACAGGCTGTACTAAGCGATGCGCACACACACAAAACCTGCACACTGGTCTTACCTTTACTTTAAATTATGTCTTGAATGACTTAAATTACTTTGGAATGATCAAGTTATCTCCTGTCTTGTCCTTTGAAGCATGCCCTTTAGCTCCCGCATTGGTCGTCTATTATTTATTTACGTTTTGAATAAAAATAAATTTTGAGAAACTGTTTGAGCTGAAATATTAACGTTACATCCAGGATTTTTGCAGTCAGATAGAGCAAAACATAAAATAATGGACTCCTATTAAATAATGTAATATACTTTAGAAATATAATATTTCTATAATTTACTGCGTAGAAGAAGAGCAACCACTAAACAAGAAAAACTGTGAGCTCATGCGCGCCCTCTTCATTGAGGCAGAGCTACTGCCTGCCTCACTTCATGTCTTCAGTGCGGCTTTATAACACTAAATAAGTGATAGACATACATGAAATACATTACCTATTATATGCAAATTAGGACATGAAGTAAAAAATGTCTACATTGTATAAAAACATTTTAATAAAGCATTACATTGGTAGGCATTGCATCACCTGCCTCCGCTGACCGCACGTCCCTGGCCCACACTGTGCCCAGGCAGAGGTGGAGACGGAGGAACACTTCCTCACCCACTGCACAAACTATCAGCATATCAGAGAAACATTCTTCCCCAAATTCCAGAGCATTTACCAACGATTCACCGAGTTAGATGATAAAACACAACTGCAATATATACTAGGGAAAAACTGATATGTATGCTTTTAGCGGCACAATACATTAACGCCTGTCACAAAAAGAGAGAGGAACCCAATAAAAAAAAATCAGTGATGCTCTTGCAAACACACACACACGCACATATCTAGATTGTTATAAATGAATCATTGTAAATATACTGATTATTATTATTTTTATTAGTGTTTTATCTTAAAATGTTGACCCCTCTGTCCTTTTTTTTGTCTGGCTTGCTTAGAAATCTCACCTGTTTGCCAAAAATTACTAATAATCTCTCTGGGAATGTCTGACACCAGCGTATATCCTACGTACTGTTATAGACTTGCCAGGCACGAAAGCTTGACAGGCGTAACAACAGTGACAAAGGAAGGCGTTATTGGCCTAATTTTGATAACGGATCCATAATGATAAGATAAAAAAAGCATTTATCGGCCAATAATGATATGGCCGCCGATATATCATGCTTCCCTAAAACTATAAATGAGCCATTCCAGCGTTATGGATGTGACATTTGCAATAGAAGCTCAAAACATAAATTGACTGAGGAAGTATATGTTAACATTATTTTGAAACATCTCTTTATATTTTTCAAAACAACAAGCCACAGAGCCACAGATTAATCTGTAAAAAAAAAATTTTATTTTAAATATAGAAAATAAACATGCGTTATGGATGTGACAAAAAAAGTCTGCAAGTTTACAGTATACAACATACTTTGTAGAAATTCTGTAAATGAAACTGCACAACCCAAAATAAACGATGCTAGTCAAGAGGATAAGAGTTGGATCACTATAGAACAAACATGATTGATTTTATTTGATTTTACATTTTGCATGTTCTCCCTGCGTTCGCGTGGGTTTCCTCCGGTCCAAAGACATGCGGTACAGGTGAATTGGGTAAGCTAAATTGGGTAAGCTAAAGTGTCCATAGTGTATGAATGTGAGTGAGTGTGTATGGATGTTTCCCAGAGGTGGGTTGCGGCTGGAAGGGCATCCGCTGCGTAAAAATGTGCTGGATAAGTTGGTGGTTCATTCCGCTGTGGCGACCCCAGATTAATAAAGGGACTAAGCCAAAAAGAAATTGAATGAATGAATGATTTTACATTTTTGCATTTATGAGGAAAAAGCTTTGTTACAGATGTGACATCTCTCCGTTATGGATGTGACGGATGTGAAATTGCCACTTGTGTGACTTTGGTAAGTCAAATTAAATTGTTTGAAAACACTAACAGAGACATTTTTGAGTATTTTTAAAGCACTGTAAAACACAAGCCTACACAAAAACTGCAGAAACGGTTTTGCTATTTTGGCGCAAATGGCAAGGTTGGCATTTGCATGGAATCGCTCATATACTTCGTAGTTAAATAGAAACTGAGCTGAATAACAGCAAAAAGGTTGACTTTTTGAGAAAAATGAACCACCCCTTCCACTAGGCTGGCTACAGGCCTGTGGTTGGCATCATCTCTTCACAGCTCTTGGATCTCATCAAGTGGCGTAATATCTTCATTTAGGTTGAAAAGAAGAATGAAGGTTATGGGGGATTGAAATTACATGAGGGTGAAGAATTCATTTTTAAAAATCCTTTTTGGGTGAACTAACCCTTTAAAAGACAAAAGGAAGTGCGCAAATAAAAAAGTAACAATAAACTCTTTGCATTAGGGCACAATCACTCTGCAAGATGAACTCTTTTAATCATTAAGCATACTCAGTAATAGAAACTGAATGTAATTAGCACACATACACACACACACACAAAAGATGACAGGTTCTGAATCCATGTGTCAAATTTCCTATCTGCTTTACAATTTTATCCGCCTTCAAAAAAAGCAGCGTTCGCGCAGCCACCCCCACGCTCCCTGCTGAAATCATTAGCTCCTTGATGCTCCACAGTCAGTGATCAGGGCATTTGAGCCATGCCACGTTTGGGGCTCAGTGTTTCCCCCGGCTCCCACTGAGCTCAGCCTTCTAATGAGAGGAGGAGGACAGACTGAGGAAGTGGTAATTGGATCCTCCCTGTCCTGTCGTCTGAACTCGGCATGTGTGGGTCCTTTTTATAGAGCGCTACTCCACCAAAGCCTCTCTGCCCTCTTGCAAAGCACAAAACCACACATACTGAACTTCTATTGAAATCCTGCTCCCTTTTCACAGGCCCCAGCAGCACACGCTCAGCAGGTACACAAGTCGTGCATGACTGTAAAATCAGTATTGCATTAAAATGATTCATTCCAACGTTGTGTCAAAATTCATGTGCAGGCAAATGATGAGTCCATCAAACTCCATCTGTCCGGTCTAACACCTGACACCGAGCCACGGCGAATATACCGCACAACAACACTGTCTGCTTGTGTAATCTGTATTGTGGGACATATCAGCCATGAATCATGGTAATAGCAGATGTCACGGGTGATATCTGAGTCCTCCCTTACCATTATAAAGATAATGCATCACTCTGCTGATGGGGGAGTATCTTCCCATCGAATCTGAGTGAGATGTCATCGCTATTTGATGAATGGTTTGAACACACTGGCCACCGTGACACACAGCGCATTCACCTCAACAGCCGCTGCGCCAACCCTGTATTTCACATTCCTCCTCGCCAATAACAGCTATTGCGGGTCTGGCCTTCCCTGTCAGGGTTATTACAGAAAATAGATATTGAAGCAAACAGCAAATTGAAACATGATGTTCAACACAGAATACCAAAGCAGGCATTTCTCTCCCAGCGCTAAGTTGTGTTTAAAGGGGGGAGTGTCAGCAAAATCTATCACTTAGCACTTTTCAGGGTCACATAAACCATTTATTTTGGTTTATTTTCACATTCTCAAAAAATAGAAAAGAATGCAAAGTCAAATCCAAGCATTTACCAGCTCCGAATGCTTTCTTGAAGATAAATCCACTCATAAAAACTCAATCATTGTCTCAGTGCAGATGTAAGGAGCATGTGCGACATGTTTTCATATTTCCGCTCCTATAGAGTGTTGCTCAGTGTTGAGATATATTGCGCCATATATCATGTTTCACACCCCATTACCCTCGGTGATACTTTATTGTCATATACCAGACGCTGTTTGAATGAAAAACTGACTTACAAGATGCACAAGCAGATTTACGCATCTAAACAGCAACAATACAGCAGCTAGACTATTAATGCAACAGATATGAGAATCATCCCGCTATGCTGTTTGTGAATATCTTTGACCTTCTGTTCCTGTACTTTCTAGACAGTGAACATAATAGTGGAATTATTTATTGATTATAGTGCCTCCTGATAAATCCACTGCAAGATAACTATTTCTTCATTCAGGATTTAATCCAAAATGCATATAAAATTTACTATTTCATACAGTACAGTGCTTTTATCTTAAAAGTCAAGGAGAATGAAGTACATAAAGAGATGTGTTATTTAATTAGCACATTGAAAAAAGATTATTAAAGACATTGGCATAGTTTTTCTCCTTAGATGTTTCTCATGAAATTACCCTATATGAATAAAATAGAGAACACAGAGATGTGAAATGAATGTGAATAGCATAACTTACCTAAATTGCCTTCAGATGGAATTTGTATATTCAAATCTCAGACACTTGGCATCTTTTAGACTGTTCTCAAACTCCAGGTCAGAGGAACCACATGTCAGATTATAATTTCTCATGAAAAGCAAGTATTAAGTAATAAATGCCAATAAAACGAATTGTGAAACAACTGAGCTATATTACAGTGATTTCTCTATTTAGTATGGAGTCAGAAAGTCTCTGAACTGTTTCTAGAGCAAAATGTCGTGGACACAATGGTCGTGGTCTATTTATAGGCTTAATTAGGAACATTTTATACATGCTATTTAAATATTTACTTCACAACTCAATAAGCTAGATTGAGTATCTGCTCCCTCTTGTGCGCACTTACATGAAAGCTGTTACCATGCGTCCGTCATACTGAATGATAAGAATTCAAGCTCGCATATAAAGAGAGACCAAACTGACCATTTTTGTGAACAAACTAAATGTCAAAAGGTTATCGAAAACCTATTACTTCGTCTCCTGAGGGAAAAGTATATTTACTCTCGTGCTGGCTCAGAGTCAGTTCAGAAGAATAATTCGTGAGACAAAATGTTACTTTTTTACATATTTAATATGATAAAAAGATACTACAGGCTAGACAGTTTTGCCCTTCATTATTGACAGAGGTATTGTAAAAATGACGCACCTTAAATGCTATATTTTCTCATAAGAGAGAAAAAAATAAGTTTGTGACAGGTGCTAAAAACCAATGTGCCAAACAATCATCTTCGAGGCTTGAATGTTGAACATTTCAAAACGTCTCACTCACCTCTTTCACTTGCGGTTGCTCGTTTCTTTGGTCAGGTAGTATTTTCCGGCTGTTCAGCAGTATGAAATATAGTAAAGCTGCTATCCAAAAAAGCGCTGCCAGGGCTAAAGTCAGCTTTCGAGAAAGCCTCTTCATTTTCAAACGGCCGTCAGCGATTCATTTCAGTTTGGAAAGCATTCGCGCGCTCCTGTCAACCAGCGAAAGGCGATTTGTGTCCGCGCGCCGCGCACTCGCTTCTAGTGCCGTATATCCAGGAATGAGGTTGTTGCTCTCGTGCGCAGCGCGCTGACTTGCTGAGACTGTGAGTGACGCTGGCCGCTGTCCAGCGCGATTAAAATCATCCTGTGTGCCCGCCGAGCTACTGGCAAATTGTGAATGGGTTTAGCACCACCTACCGCGGAACGGCGCTTTCACGGACCTGCCCGTTCCTGACGCGCTTCTCATATTGCTTCGCTTTGAATTTCTCTCGGTTATTTGGGAAACGGGCTTACAATAAGCAGGAGTTCTACTGCCATATAAAGCCTGAATTATTAGAGGATTTTGTGCGATTTATAGAACAAGATAAGCCATGGAAACCACTCGAAGAGAAAGTAAATATATTTTATGAGGATTTTATGCGGTTGCTATAACCATTAAGTCACTAAAACTTTAAGTGCCATTTAATGATATTCTAATATGACTATAATTAAAGCTATATTCATCTATAAAACATTAGAGGTCAGAAATTGTTTGTAAATACAATCTCTATTTGAAAAGATCACACTTTATATAAGTTAACGGTATTATAGTGTTAACTGTACCAGTAAATACCTAATTAACTACTTGAAATGTAAGATTAGGTTTAGTAGTAGTAGTAGTGGTTAGTGGTAAAGTTAACAATAAAAGTAGACATTAATTAAATGCAAATACTTTAAACTGCACAAATATAATATATATTGCAGAAAATATTAAAAGAAAAGTACAAAAGAATAAATCACAATAATCAACTCATTAGTTTATCAGGCAGCTTCTACCCTTTCTAAATACAAATAATTCACCAAAAAAAATAAATAAATTTGCTGTTAACTCACCGTCAGGCCATCCCAAGACGTAGTTGATTTGCTTGTTCAGTAAAGCATTAAAGAAGATTTTCAGCTGTGATTGCAATCCTTCCTGATTCATAATTGGCAAGTTAACAGCTACCAGCACCTTGAGAGTCAAATAAATAAATAAAATAAAAATGCAGGCGAGAGACAATTAACACATGTGACTCCTGATGCTACACTGAGATCTTATGAAGAAAAACAAACAATCTGTGCAAGAAACTTAACATTAATAAATGAACAGCATGATCACAGGCATACAGTGCTCAGCATAACTGAGTACACCCCATTTTGAAAATGAATATTTTTATCAATTTCTCAGTGAATATAGGTAATATGCATTTGAACAAAACAGATTTATCAAACAGATATATCTATTATAAGATAATATTTTAGTCACAGAACAGATGTATGGAAAGATAATACATTTAAATCTATGCAAAATATTGCAAAAAATAAAAAATAAATTACAAACTACAACATTTTAACAAAATTGTATATTTTTTTTGTTTCTCTTTATTTTTGCTAGTAAAAAAAAAATTCCCCATAATTTCCCCTAACATAAATTTGGGCTACAAATTTTTTAACCATTATTGTAAGTTATTTTGTTAGATAAGCTCCAGATTTGGCTTCAGCACTGACTAATCTAATGTATATGCACAAATATAATATTGTAAAGCATCCTATAGAAAATATTAATTTAAATGTGAGATTTGTGGGGGGTGTATTCATATATGCTGAGCACTGTATCTATGCATGGAAAAACGTTCACTTTTTCTTGAATTGGTTAAGTGAGCAAAAAACATTTTTTGTAAAAACTATACCTTTAATTTCCACATGGACAATTTTCCTTGAATCGTTTACAGTAGGTGTTGCATCACAGTACCAGCCGTCAGTTTGATCCATCATCACCATTTTACCCTTGAAATGATACCCAATCTCAGGAGGACGGTCCCTGAAAGATGTGCAGACAGTGAGGACTTTATGTAATAGCTAAATGACAAATTACACTCTCAGAAAATTACATTTGCTGTTTGTTCAAACTACTTACATTGAGCTGAAACAACACAACTGCTGAGTTTTTTTAGGACGGACAACTTAATTGCTTTATGTTCAATCTACTTAAATTAGCAAAAAACTATGAAGTTAACTTAATTCCTTCATGTTGTCTCAACACAAATCGATTGTGTGAAACACAGCATTTTTTTACAGTGTATTAATTAAGCTTTGTAATGGCATCAAGAACATAAGGTCCATCAATTAATTGATAACAGCAATACTTAAATATTAATATCTTGAAAACAAGTGTCACAGCCATGCCAGGTTCTCCTCTTCCACAATCACCCTGGGGTGTGTTTCCCAAACAACGAAGTAACTCGGAGCTGAACTATCATAATACAATGCGTTATTTGAGAAATGAACGATGTAGTGACAAGTTTCTTTTTTGCAGATCCATCATTTGAACCACGTTAGTTATAACGTAAAATGCCCATGATGATGTTCAAAATGGGGTGGCAACAACTTCTTTAGAGAGGAACCCCATAATTTATTTGTGCAAATTATATTGTTTTACACGCACACGCATAAAAAAAAATTAGTTTTGGTAAAAGCATGCACTCGTTTTTCTTATTAATTTAAATATATGTAAATGGCACATACAGTATTGGGTCAATGTTTCCTTTGCAAATATTATTGAGAACATTACATAGTCTATTCCAAAACATAAAATAACTTACAAAAGCTAACATATATTCTAATATCATATATAAATCATATAAATAAAATAATAATAATAAATACAATAAATATTACAATACAATAAATAATGAGGCTTTTTATTAAGAAATAAAATGTAACATTTATTATTTAATAGGAAATGAAAAAAAAAATCTACTTTTAATTACCTACTTTAATAATATTAATGACATTAATGATGATGATTATTATTATTATTATTGAGTAGGATATTGTTTTTTTATTTTTTGAAAAGTCTACTTTTACAATTTGACACATGCAAACCACTACAGAAATGTTCTAACCAACAGGCCCATGTCATATACATTACAGATATTTTAAAAATAACCTACTATAAATTTAAACGATTAACCTATGCTATATATTTTTGTTTTCACAAGCTTTGGAGATGCAACATAAATTCTGCTTTTAAATAATAGATCACCTATAGCTTCCATCATGAGCCATGGTTGTGTTCAAAATGACATCAATGTTTTCAAAGTGTACTGCGAAGGGAGCGCAATTGTTAACATGAAGATCGCTAAAACTGAACTGTAAAAATACCTTGAAAGCAAATTACTCCCATGATAGATGACTTTAATGCTTTTTTTTAATAATTCCAAATTTAATGTTAGAATGTTCTAAACGAATAGGGCATAGGGGGGATAAATGGGAATAGAACACAGCCAGGAACTATGTTTCTAACTACAGCTCCAGTAGTGTAGTTGCAAGCATACAAGTTTGCGACGCAGTTTGCGAATGCTCTTGGAACGATGGATTTGGAAAACGCCAAATCAACGAACTATGTTGTAACGACGAACCTTGCGACTTTAGTTGGATAACGATGGTTTTGGGAAACGCACTCCTGTTCCTCATGATCACGATAACCTGCCTTCTGATCAGCCCCAGACCTGCGCGTCATCATGCCCATTACCAATCCACTATATAGTCTCACCCTAGTCTGCACTCAGTGAGTACGTTTACATGGACACCAATAATTCGATTTTAATGCGATTAAGACAATACTCTGATTAAGAGTCTTCCATGTAAACAGCATTTTTGATCAATTTAATCTGATTAGGTTACAATCGAACTAAAAAAAAATCGAATTAAGAGGTGGAGTATGCCGATTTTAGTAACATTACTGTAGTGCAGTACAGACATGTAAACACCTTAATCAAACTATTACTGTCGTGTAGGATTTTCACCGCATTTTGCGACAGGATAGTCTATACATACACGGCTGTTTGACACTATTCTCTACACCTACCGAGTCAGTGAAGGACCACAGACAACTGCATCGCAAAATGAGTTTTTTTTTTTCCTTATACGCCGTGCGGTATCTGATTTCATTAAAACTACACTCTTCCAGCAGTTAATACTCGCATCCAATATCTCGTTTGTCACAGGGGGGCGTGCATGAAATGTTCCTGAATGAAAGTAAAAGTGCCTAACTGCAGTTAAAGTCAACCAATTAAAAATGAAACACCGAAAATTACATGAAACTCCAGAGTAAATGTAGATAGCACAGAGATGCAATGACGTTAATAGAATTTTGTGCTATAACATGTCAAACGGGATCATGAAAGGAACATTCAAAAAGCAGCTCATGTAAACACCTGAATTATATTATTGTTTTATTCAGATTAAGGCAAATCATTCGATAACTGATGTCCATATAAACGTAGTCAGTGTCTGACCTTGTTACACGTGAAGGACTTCACTCTCCGAACGGTCAGTGTTATATAAGTCAGTTAGAGTTACTTACCTCTCTCCTTGTGATCTCCAGTGTCTGCGTCCTTTCTCCTAATGTGATTCCTCCTGGTTCCTGTCTGGTAGTCTTGTGGCCTGGTTCCTGTTTCCCCTGTTCCTCCAGCATCTACATCTGGTCATCGATTCATCAATCTGTCGTCTATCCTGTTCAGTTACTGCCATCCAAAATAAACTATTTACATCTACTTACCATCTGTGTACCGGTCCCTCTATGACAAGTATCTCCCAATTATGATGTCCAGAAAAATAAATATAAAAAAAAAAAACACAAAGGCTCAAATAAAACCGACATGTAAAGAACATTTAACAATACAGGTACTCGTGTGTGTGAAATTGGATAACAAAACCTTATGTCCTGTGTTGCACGGTTATATATTTGTAGGAAAAGCCAAAACAGCATTATATGTGTCAAAATGTTACATTTTTTTATTTTACTCCAAATATCATTGAATATTAAGGAATTTATGAAAAAAACCATCATATATTAAATAAAGATCATCTTTTATTACAAAATATCGTAAGTTTCCTTCTATGATTATACCAAAACTCAATTTTTATTAGTAATATGCATTGATAAGACAATTTTAAAGCAATTTTTCCAATTATTTGGATTTTTTTTAATCCTCAGCATCCAAATAGTTAGATCTCAGCCAAATAATGCCCCAATAATTTGTTAAATGCCAGCAAAGTAGAACACGGAAGCAGCTTGAAGCGAAAAGCATGAGTATATCTGTGGTCTGTGGGTTTATAAAGTTGATGACGACAACATTGCCATAGCAAACTGTGTGATATGTAAACTTGGGATTGCCTGCCGGGTATTTTAAGTCGAGGTGCTATTTGTTATTATATTCGATTTTTTATATATATTTACTGTTGTACTAAAGTCCAAAAGTGAAGAATTGATGTCATTTATTACTTGATTGTTCAAGCTACCTCACAGAAGTGCTCTGTTTATTAACAGAGTTGCTGAATGTTAAAATAAGGTGAAGTAAATAAAAATAAGGATCATCCTGCATCTGTTTCTTTACTATTCTTTATTCTTTTTTTATTTATTATAGAATTATATGATCGGGTTTTGGTAGATACTCGGAATGACTCGGAAAAACCTGATTGGGACATCCGTACTTATATGTAGTCAGCTTTAAGATGATGTAGAAATCTCAATTTCTAAGAACTGACCCTTATATGTGTTTTCATTAATTTATAATTTGATTTATTAATATTTTGGGAAACAAGTGTATCCTAATTATGATCTGCAGAAGTTAAATAACTCTCAAAAAGTCACAAACAGAATTGATAAGAGCACCTGTGAGAAACACATTTGAACAATACAGACCTATAATATGCAGGGTCTGTAGTGTCTTCGAGTCATTCTTGTTAGTGTCTGCTGAAGCATGACAGATATATCAAAGCACATAGTTGGTTTCCTCTTCAGTCGCTGGGCCTGAGGGAGCACATTAGCATAGTTCTAATTAGCTCTTATGCCATATGCCAAAGGTTGAATATGCAGCTCAGGGAATATTTTCACAGAAACCTGAAAAGCTGCCTTAGTTCTGCTACCGCCGTATTTCGAGCATATTCTCAAGTATTGTGAATAGACTTCGTGATACTAAAGGATGTGCTCGGTGTTGCCAATGCTATTTGGGTGTGTCTATTTTTTATGCAATTAATCTTTCATCATAAACCTGTTACTTGTTACTTTCTGAGAGTGTAGCAGGATGCTCAATTAAGAATGTACGTATGTTGATTTGATCATTTTAATTGCATGGCGAAAAGTGGGAGACTGGGCACACTAATAATAATTATACATTTGATTATAATTATTAGCATGCAAACAAGTGGACTAATAGTTCTGTTTATTCTGAAACAGCACTGCAGTTTTGTCCCATGCCACTTTAAAATTGCTTTAAAAGGGTGGTCCAGAATGTCTTTTTAAAACTTGTTTATAAGATGCAAAGCAATTTGTGCTCATGCTTCATTTGAAAAAAAAAAAAATCACGTTATTTTTCCATACATCATACAGCTACTCAGCTAACATGAAAACGACTGTCATATTTCCTAGTTCCTCTGAAAGGCTCGCCCTCAAGAGGCTCTGATTGGTCTGCTAACATAATGTGCTGTGATTTGCGGATCGGCTCCACATCACCAGGAAAAGTGTCACGCCTCTAGCACGCGGTTTGCCTCGGCTGTGTAAATACTGTCAGTCAGAGTAACTGTTAGCCATATCAGTGTGAGCCTGAATCAGACAGAAAACGAAAAGGACACAGGTGAACCTCCCGTCTGCTCTCTAAAATAAAATCTGACAAGTGTCTTTCACATATATTCTGAATAAGCACGTGTAAGCAATATGAAACGTTCACATATCTTTTGCGAGTTTGTTATTTAAGATGTAGATTGCAGGGAAAGCGGCTGCATAGAGAGACACTGCAGCGCTGGTAAAGATTGTGAGTGTTTACAGCCGTTTGAGGGATAAATATGAATTTGTATCTAAATTGTTAACAGTGCCAAACAGCATTTCTCATTGTTTACATCTTTGTTTTTGTCCTCGCTACAACATACCGTTAACGCTAGAAACTGTGCCTGTAGTTGATCAATTTTAACAAATAAAAATACTTACAGGTTGTGGCTCACAATCCACAGCTTCTTCTATTATGGTTGGAGTTTTTAGCCGAACGGCATTTTAGCTTTCTCTGCTACATTACAGTGCCTCTGGCCACGCCCCTTTAATGCGCACAGTGTATGCATGGGGTAGGCTTTGCTAAGCTAACTTTGTAAAAGCCAATGTCTCACTTTGGATTGGACTTTGAGCGCATTACATTCTGAGATGTTGTTTATGTTCACACATCTACATTACACATCAACTAAAGTTTAAAAGGTTACACACAATTACTTCATGCTGTCACAACACAAATCGATTAAGTTAACTTCATTGTTTTTACAAAATTAAGTAGATTGAACATAAAACAATTAAGTTTCCCCCCAAAAAATGTAGTCTCTTATTGATCAGGGGTCTCCACAGTGGAATGAACCGCCAAATATTCTAGCATATGTTGTGGATGACCTTCCAAGCGTATAGTACTAGGAAAAATCCATACACTCTCGCAGTCATACACTCTGGCCAATTTTGTTTACCCAATTCAAGCACTTGTCTTTGGACTGTGGGGTAAACAGGAGCACCAAGAGGAAACCCACACCAACATGGGTAGAGCAAGCAAACTCCACACAGAAATGCCAACTGGCCCAGCCGGGACTCGAACCAGTGACCTTCTAGCTTTAAGATGACAGATCTAACCACTGAGCCACCATGCTGCCTGAATTTTTTTTTGTTTCAGCTAATTTTAAATAAGTAATCTGAACAAGCAGAATAAAGTGCAGTATATATAGACAGTCGTAAACCACTATTCACTGATCTTGCCTCTCACTGTTGTAATTTATGGATTTCAAATAACAATCCAGCGCTTTACAAAAGTGCGGCAGAACATGGCATTTCAGAGGAACGTGGATGTCAAAGGCCCTGGTTATCCTGGCATTCACCAGACAGATAAATTAGAGGAAAGGAGCATAGAGCAAGGATAATGTTACATGGACAGTTCTGTTCTACAAGGCAATCAGCCAGGAGTGAAAGGGGAGCGAAACACGGCCCCTGAAAAACGAATTACCTTAGCGTGACTGAAAGGGAAACAATAGACTAAGAGGGTGCAGATAGCTAGAAATTCCATTTTGCTTTGTCTAATGGGTCGATAACAGCGGACGGCCAAAAAAGCAGCCAACAGGAGCGTGAAGAGAGAAACAACATCTGAGAGCATCATTTACGACGGCTGGTCTTTTCAAGTGTCTGAACGAGCGCACTGTAAAGAAAATAATAAGTCAAATACTGAAACACTATTATGTTTTCCATTTGAAAACGGTCAATTAAGAGAGAAAAGATCTGTTGTCATGCTGTATTATAATATACTGTATCATTTAATATTTAGGGCTGGCTAGATTGTTGTTCGCTACTGAACACACTACATAACAGAATTGAGTTGTTATTATTATTACAAAAATTGATCTGACTGCTTTATGAATACTTTTGGACTATTATTTATTCATTTTCTTTCGGCTTAGTCTTTTTATTAATCTGGGGTTGCCACAGCGGAATGAACAGCCAACTTATCCAGCATTTGTTTTACACAGCGGATGCCCTTCTAGCTGCAACCCAGTAATGGGAAACATCCATACACACTCATTCACACACACAATACAGCCAATTTAGTTTATTCAATGCACCTATAGCACATGTCTCTGGACTTGTGGGGGAAACCAGAGCACCCGGAGAAATCCCACACCAACACACCAACATGCAAACTCCACACAGAAATGCCAACTGACCCAGCTGGGATTCGAATCAGCGACCGTCTTGCTGTGAGGCGACAGTGCTAACCACTGAGCCACCGTGTCGCCATTATTACCATTCATTACATTTATCAGAATAGGATAATCTTGTTGTATATTGATATTGTCACGATCACCAGCGATTTAGCGATTTGCAGATCGCTGGAGAGCTACAAATCTGCCACTTTAATGAACTACAGATCCCATCATGCACTTCACTCTCACACCTGGCCCACATTCCCTTTGATAACACAAAGACATACAGCTGCAGCTCTTCAAGACAAATCAGATGCACTATAAACGCAGCGTTTTTTTGTCTTGCCGTGTTTTTGACCTTTACTTTGTTTAGTTTTATTGTTATTATTGATTTGCTGCCTGTTTTGACCATTGCCTGTCTGACATTCCTCCTAATAAACTGCATTTGGATCCTTAACTCCATTCTTTCCTGACTCATTATAGATATAAAAGTTAAAAAAAATAAAAAAAATTACATTGTGTTCCATTCTCTACTTTACATAAAAGTGGTTTGGGGTGACACAAAGTTTGGATACCCCTGCATTTGTAATTTCTTATGTACTTGGAGTTATAACTATGTAACTATTGTAGTTACATGGTTTGAATAACCTTTTATTCATTGGTTATAATTGGTTGATTGTTATAATTGATTGTTATAATGTATTGGTTTTATTTATTAAACATAATTATTATATATTTATTTATTTTTTTACTCTACACTTAATGTTTTAGCATATTTAAAAATAGGTTTAATGTTTATATATATAGTTTTTTTAATTAATTTCTGTCTAATTTGTTGATTCATTTATAAGCTATTTTAGTCATAAGTTAAATTAATAAAATGAGAAATATTTATTTGGCAACTAGCTAATTTATATATATTTAGTTATTATGAATTAAGTATAGATTTTAGATAAATGTTTGTGATTATTCATTCATTTTCTTTTCGGCTTAGTCCCTTTATTAATTAGGGGTTGCCACAGCGGAACGAACCGCCAACTTATCCAGCATGTGTTTTACGCAGCGGATGCCCTTCCAGCTGCAACCCATCACTGGGAAACACCCATACAGTCTCAATCTATGGAAAATTTCGCTTACCCAATTCACTTAGCGCATGTCTTTTGACTTGTGGGGGAAACCGGAGCACCCATAGGAAACCCACACCAACACTCAGCCAACTCAGCCGAGGCTCAAACCATGCGGCATTCTTGCTGTGAGGTGACAGCGCTACCCACTGCACCACCCCTATTTGTGATCATTAACATTTTATTCTACAAAGTTGACAAAATTTCATATAAATTTCACATAGAAAGTTGCGTAATTTAGAGCTTTTTTCAGAAAACGTCAATTGGTCTGATTAAAATGTGTTTTCAATTGTTGTGTTTAATTGAAAATCAGGGTTATTCCACCAATTATTCATTTCTTAACACTTTTGATGGTGTTCCAACACTGATATGGTGTTGTCAAAAATATGTGTCTGAATGCATGGCACATTTGTTTTTTATTTTAATGCAAATAATTAAAAAAAAACTGTCAATGATATTTTTAATTGCATGATCTATTTATGATATAATAGCCCTGGCTTGAAAACTTCAAAAGACACATTAATACATGAGACAGAAACAATTAACTATGAATAATGAACCACCATTTTGTCAATGAAATTAAATTTAATAAATATAAATAATAAAATGTGTCAATTAAAAATGCTATTTTAAAATGCTAAATAATCTGATTAAAATGTATGTTGGTATTTGATATAACATTTGATTTTGTAGTACAGTTTTTAAAAATAAATAGTAGGGAAGAAAAATACATCATTTTCAACAAGGACTCTTTAAGGGACTCTTTCCCATTATTTCCTACTGTAGAGATGAGACTGTATTTGTATGTGCTGATGTATTAAAATAACTGATGATTAATAAATAATAATAATAAATAAATAAATAATTAGTAAACCCGAATAGAATAGAATAGAATAGAATAGAATAGAATAGAATAGAATAGAATACTTTTACTAGAAAACTTTGTGTTAGTTGTGAATGCTGTGCTGGAAAGTTTGCTGATATGGTGTGGTAGACGAATCCTGTTACATTATTCAAGAAGCTTTATCTGAGTGGGCGCAAAAATATAAATCAAATCAAAATAAATGAGAAAATGGGTAAAATGCACTGCTCTTCTTGGCAGTGAGTGTGCAGAAATGCCAGCGCAGCTCTAAAGTATAAGCAGAGCGACAGGTGATGAGGCAGTTCTGCATGTTTGGATGTTGGAAAGGAAAAAGCGGAGGCAGGACTGTGGGAGAACAGAGACTTAGTCAGATTCCACAAGTGCAAGATGAATCTTGTCTAGCGAACTGTGAAGATCGGAAAAAAAGCTGACTATAACAGAATAAATGGCTGAGGGTGAGAAGTCCAAGCATGTTTGTTCAGACACAGTGAATGTGGAAAGCTAACAAGGACATACTTTCACACCTTCACAAGCTGCCCGTGAAGCTTTCCAGAGTTTCAGCAATTAATGATGATCCAGTGTGGCAAAAAAAAAAGCGAATAAACGTTCTCTACTTTATATTTCTTGCTCTCATTCATTGTATAGGAGAGCCCTTCACTAACACTGGCACCATTGGTAATGATAAGCATTTTATTGTTTGGTCTTGATCTTTTACAGTTGAAGTCAGAATTATTAGACCCCCCCCCCTCCCCCCGTATATTTTTTCAGCAGTTTGAATGACTTGAATGATTTTGGAAGTATCATAACTAAAACCTAAACTAAAACAATGATAGGTTAAAAATCTGCGGAATTCTGCGCGCGCAGATTCTGTGTGAGCCTACTTATTTCTAATAACTGATTTCTTTATTCTTAGTCAAGATAACAGTAGATATTTTACTAGATATTTTTTCAAGATGCTATAGTATTCAGCTTAAAGTGCAATTTTAAAGGCTTAACTAGGTTAATTAGGCAAGTCATTGTATAGTGATGGTTTGTTCTGTAGACCTTTGAAAAAATAGCTTTATTATTTTCTTATTATTGCTTAAAGGTGCAGTGGGTGGTTGTATCCAGAAACATTTTTTGTTGTGCTGGTTGAAAGTCTCTTCACATTCCAATAGTATTGATTAAAGTAAATTATCTGAATATATTTATTTGTATTTTATCTTCTAAGGCATACGACTAATAAATGTTCATCCAATTAAATATTGTCGGGCCAACAATTCCCATAATTATGCCAAGTAGCTCAAACTGTCTGTCAACAAATGTAAATCTGAACAACTGTGCACCCGTTCACGCAGACCCGCCAATGTGTGTTCACGTGGGCCACGGTTACGTGGCCACGAGTGACCGCGCTGAAAACAAATGCTCAATCAAAACTTTTTAAAATCCTGAATTAATATTGGAGTTACTTTTGCACGCTGGAGGAAAGATGACACCATGGCTGAAGTGTTTCTTTGTCCTCCTTATGTCTGTTAAACTTGGTTAATTTTTTTTGTGAAATCGTTGTCTAATTTCATATAACTACTTTTGTGTGAAACTTTATTTTTCTATAAGCATTTAAACGTTTATAATAAACAAGTTCACTTAAATAGCGCTTTCGTGTCTTGTTGTTCATCTATTATAAATGGCAGCAATAATTACAACCGGCTTATTGTTTTCCTTTTTGATCTCCCTTGACCATTAAAAAGTAACGAAAGGGGTGTAACATTAAGTTAGGGGAAAATATTACATTAAAAATGTAAAAAAAAGAGCAAAAAATTCAACAGAAACAAAAATGTATAAAATTTTACTTCAAATTCTGTTGTTTGTATTTTTTCCCCAATATTTTGCATGAATTTAAAGGAATCTTTCTATTTCAAAAGATGTTCGGTGACTAAATATTATTTTAATAAATATATACGTTTAATAAATCCGTTTTGTTCACATGCACCACAATATATGACCTGAGAAATGGATACAAATATTCGTTGTCAAAATGAGTGTGCTCCACTATGCTGAGCTTTGTATATGATGCTTTAATGTCACCTATCACCACAAATGGTTTGAAAGAGTTAAAAAAACTGCTTCTAATATCCAAAAACTGTCTTTTTTAACAGTTTGAGTAAAATATCTAAATCATTTTCTCCTCAGCCTTCTTTGCTCATATTTACCAAGGATGCCAATATAAGCGGAGGGCACTGTATAAGTCATACAGTAGGTAATTCTTGATATATTACGACTGGATCATTCCTGTTCAGCGCTGTCAGCTATTTTCCAATGCTCACGGGATTTTATTATTTTATAATGCTCTTTTGACTATTAAATGCATTTGTGTATGCACTCGAGGGCCACTGGGTGCGGGCTTTAGTTTCAGTTCTGCTATTATTCAAGTCAGCTTAATGGATTTGTTTCAAACGGCAGACAAATAAGTTCTTATAATTTTCACTATTATGGTGTCAAGTATCATGGCACGATGTTAATACCTCCGTACAGGGTGAATGTGCGGGATTGTATTGCATGGCGAAATGTATGGTAATAAATTGAGCTGGAATGGCACGGTCATTAATCAGAAGGAGCACAGTAGACCAGGCTCAGCAGAGAGAGATGAAGCACTTTATAAGTAATGGAGGAGCTGTCGTTGGGGAAGATGGGAGGCTTTCAAGCAGCTTTCCACACATAGTCAGCAAAGATCAACTGCAAAGCAGGCAAGGTGCCACTGGAAGAGAAACAATCCCACTGAATTTAAGAGCACGCATTCACAAATATACAGCAAACTTTAAACGCTCAACATGATAAAGATGATGATTTGCACAAAGGCATCAATGCATGAAAATTCTTTGCTCTGATTTTTAAGCTTATATATACAGTATAAATAAACAAATCCCAAACTTGCACATGTAATTGTTGCATGTAACTAGAAAGCCTCAAAACTATAATAGACATGACCTCAAAACTAAACTAAATACTAAACTTCCACACTTACATGTACTTTTTACAAGGCATCAAAGATAAAATAAAATACTTGTATGTAACAAAACACCCAAGGTAAGACACAGGCTCAAAATATAAAATAAAATATCCCACAAAGCATCTGTCACGATCACCAGCAATCTAACCCTCATAGATCGCTGGAGAACATTCACTTTCACTTGGACTACCATTCTGCCACCATATGAACTACAACTCCCTTCAGGCACCACACACACACACCTGTCCCGGTTATCCATTTATTACACACACACACACACAGGGCTGGGAGCCACTCAAGATTTATTACATGGACTATATAAATAGAGCACACACTTACAGACATTGCTGAGTCTTGTTGGTACATACCCTGTAACATTGCAATGTGTATTCCATGTTTAGTCTCTCCGTGTTTTGACCCTCGCTTGTTTTATTGTTTATCCTGCCTGCAGCCTCTATTGACCATTTGCCTGTTATCTGACTACACTTCTGGGTTTCCCTGTGTTGTACTGTTTGCTCCTGATTGTGACCATTGCCTGCCTGACCATTTTCTGTGTAATAAAAAAAGTACTGCACATGGATCCTCAACTCCAGTGTCCAGCGCTTTCAGTTGCAGTATCAAATAAAAATGAATAAATAAATAATAAATTAAATTAAATTAAATAATGCAATTAAATATCCAAGACTTGAGAGTACTTTGCAAAGCATCAAAGATAAAAGAAGTAGCTTCAAATTAATTAATTAACTAACTAATTACATTAAATATACCAGACTGCACTTTGCAAGGCATCAAAGCTAATAGACATAGCCTCAAAAAACCTAAAATACAGTTAAATAAAATTAATTCAACAAAATCCCATATTTGCATGCACTTTACAAGGCATCAAAGCTAACAGACATAGCCTTAAAAAATGAAAGAAATAAAATTAAATCACACAATTTAATATCAAATAAAATATTCTAGACTTGCACTCACTTTGCAAGACATCAAAGCTAACAGGCATACCCTAAAACAAAACATAATTATAGTAATATTTGCATGCACTTTACAAAGCATGAAAGCTGACAGACGTAACCTAACAAATAAAATTAAATAAATAATCAAATTAAACTTAAAATAAAAAAATCCCAGATTTGCATGCACTTTACAAAGCATCAAAGCTAACAGACATAGCCTAAAAATACAATTAAATAAAATTAATTAACGAAATCCCATATTTGTATGCACTTTACAAAGCATAAAGGCTAATAGACGTAGCCTCAAAAATAAAATAATATAAATAAATGAATGAATGAATGAATGAATGAAGGAATGAATTAAATATCAAATAAAATATCCCAGACTTGCATGCACTTTGCAAGCCTACAAAGCTAACAGACATAGCCTCAAAAAATAAAATACAATTAAATAAAATTAACAAAACAAAATCCCATGTTTGCATGCACTTAACAAAACATCAAAGCTAACAGACACAGCCTAAAAAATTAAGTAAAATATAATCAATCAATCAATCAATCAATCAATAAATAAATAAATAAATAAATAAATAAATAAATAAATAAATTAATTAACCCATTCATTCATTTTCTTTTCGGCTCAGTCCCTTTATTAATCTGGTGTCGCCACAGCGGAATGAACCGCCAACTTATCCAGCATATGTTTTACACAGCGCATGCCTTTTCAGCTGCAACCCATCACTGGGAAACATCCATACACATTCATTCACACTCACACACTACAGACAATTTAGCTCACCCAATTCACCTATACCACATGTCTTTGGACTTGTGGGGAAACCGAAGCACTTGGACAAAACCCTAATAAATATCAAATAAAATATCCCAGACTTGCATGCACTTTGCAAGGCATCAAAGCTAACCGACATAGCCTCAAAAAAATTAAATACAATTAAATAAAATAAATTAAACAAAGTCCCGTAGATATAGCCTAAAAAATAAATAAAATACAAGCAAATTAAATTAATATTTGTATGCACTTTAATTGACTAATTGTCTAATTGACATAGCCTCAAAAAATAAATAAAATATCAAATAAAATATCCCAGACCCTTGCCTCACAGCATGAAGGTCGCTGGGTTGCTGGTTCGAGCCTCGGCTCAGTTGGCGTTTCTGTGTGGAGTTTGCATGTTCTCCCTGCGTTCGCGTGGGTTTCCTCCGGGTGCTCAGGTTTCCCCCACAGTCCAAAGACCTGCGGTACAGGTGAATTGGGCTAAATTGTCCGTAGTGTGAATAAATGTGTGTGGATGTTTCCCAGAGATGGGTTGTGGCTGGAAGGGCATCCACTGCGTAAAAACGTGCTGGATAAGTTGGCGGTTCATTTCGTTGTGGTGATTCAAGATTAATAAAAGGACTAAGCCGAAAAAAATGAATGAATGAATAAATTTAAATATCTAATAAAATATTGCACACACTTTTTAAGGCATTAAAGCTAACAGACAAAGCCTAAAAAATAAAATAAAATAAAATAAAATAAAATAAAATAAAATAAAATAAAATAAAATAAAATAAAATAATTAATTAAATATCAAGTTAAATATCCCAGACTTGCATGTACTTTGCAAGGCATCAAAGCTAAGAGACATAGCCTCCAAAAAAATACAAGTAAATAAAATGAATTAAACAAAATCCCATAGACAAAAAATGAGTAAAATACAAGCAAATTAAATTAGTATTTGCATGCACTTTACAAAGCATCAAAGCTTAGCCTCAAATAAATAAACAAAATTAATTAATAAAATAAAATAAATAAAATAAATAAAATAAATAAAATAAATAAAATAAAATAAAATAAATAAAATAAATAAAATAAATAAAATAAATAAAATAAATAAATAAATATGCCAGACTTGCACTTTACGAAGAATAAAAGCTGAAGATGTAACCTCAAAAATAAAACCCCGCAGAATGTATTGTAGATAGTATCAAAGCTAAAAGGCGGCCTTAAAGCCAGAGAATTTGCTATTCTCACTGGCACACTGATCTGCAAACATCCCGTTTCAGACCATTGTCTCACACACACCAAATAATCATGGTTGGTGAAACAACAAAGAAAAGACATTCATCTCTCAGAATGTAATATTGTCAGATGTGTTTGCCCTGTGTACTCACACACATATTCATGCTCTCTTGACTTGGACAGATGTAAACAGGAGACATTTACAGAGCTCTTGTCTTCCACAAATACAAAGAAAGGTGCAGAAGAATTGTGAAACACAATAACAGAGGAATATGTTCAAATGCGCTCTCCATTTCCTATTGGTTTTGTACTCTGTAACACATACAGCAAGTGTCATAATAATGCTTTTTAATGCATACAACAATAATAATGCCTATCATACATTTCTACCACGGTCTACAGAAGACACATACTAACATGTCACTCAGCGTAACAACAATAATATACCAAAAATAATCCTGTCAGCAAATTTAGAACAAGGAGTTGCGTATAACAGTTGCATTTACTCTGCCTTGTAGCTCTAAAAGATGCCAAATAACTTGAAGGGAAAGAGTTTTGGAAATACAGATTTCAGATGGGATCACTTGTCCTAAAACATGGGCAAATTTGATAACACATTTATTTTGGATTAATTAATGAGTTGTCTTGCGTGTATTCTTCTACCTAACAATTTGAGGTTCTAAAAACGTTCCCTAAACATTCAGACTGGAACTACCAGTATTCTATAACTACTGGAATTAGCAGTCATTCTAATCATTCTCATATGGACGTCATATTGTCACGTCATGTTTACATTCAAAGCTTCTATTAATTTTAACTATATTAAAATTAAGTTTTGAATGTCTGCCATCATATTTAGTTAAGTCTCTTATTTAGCTTAGTCTCTTATTTATCAAGGGTTGTCACAGCAGATTGAACCGCCAACTATTCCGGCATATGTTTTACAGTGCGGGTTCCCTTCCAGCTGCAACCCAATACTAGGAAAGTTCTGAAAGACATTTCTTAAGTAAAGTTATGCTTTTGCCAATAGAAAGTTACAGTTGATGTCAGAATTATTAGATCTCCAGCAGTCTGCACCCTGACCTGACATTGGAAAGAACTTATAGGTCAACAAAATACTTACAGCTATTTTTTGACACACAACAGTTCTCTTGGAGTTTTGTATGATTACAGTTGAACCACTAAAGTCAGACTGAATGCTTAGACAATGTGTTTGGTTCCTTTTTTATGGACTGTAAATGTCTCTCAACAATTTCTGTACATCAGGGCTATTCAATTAATTTGTCATGGGGGCCAGTTCATGAAAAGCATCCCAAATGAGGGGCCGGAGAGATATGATTGGCAATATGAGTGAGGACACAACTGCATATAAAAGCCCATATGCTGTATTTTTGCTCCTTAAGACAACCACATTGGCTTTTTCTACATTAAAATGTTAATTGTATTATAAAATGTGGCTTTTTCTTTTTTTACAAACATTCAAATGTATTTCAAAGCTCAACAAAACAGTGCATTGCTTAAGTAGGCTTCTTCTACATTCAGACACATTCATATGTTATGTTTTAAACAGCATAACAATTAGGGATGCAACAATTATAGATTTTGGTTGTACGATTATATAGTCTGAAGAATAATCATGGTTTCACGGTTATCACGTCTATATTAGGTAAGTATTTAGATTAACTGTTGTTATCATCTGCGTTCGTAATCATTTTAATAATAATTCGTCTAACATATCTTTTGTTTACATCGCACTGAAAGCCACGCACAACTCTAACCGCTACAGGGTGAGATGTTTTCTACTGTGTGCGCCTGGATTGCGCGCACGTACATTCTTACATTAGAAATAAAAAAGACTTGCGCACGGAAAAGACGTGATATTGGAACGGCCCACCGCTATAGTTAATCCAAACCTTCATGCGTATTAGCCTTGGTGTATAAGCTCAGAACTTTAAACTAGCGCACAGGTGGCATAACTTTGTTTAACTGCAGCTGTTTCGTTTTATGCAACAGAATTGCGGAGTAGAGAAGCCTTTATAATTAATTAACCATGACGAATTAAAGCGCAGTTAATAGTGAAATCGGCTAATCGTTGCACCCCTAATAACGATATCAGTGCATTTTACAAAAGGCCTTTTCTACAAAAACATCCAAATGTTTTCGGCTGCTCGCGCCACTCACTTAATGTTAGGTGTCAAGTGACTCACTCTCTGCGCAGCCTTCAACTGCAGCTCGTGCTGTATTAAACAGACGCACGTCACTTCATAACTATAGCAATCGTTTTTTCGACTTAACTAAATTTATTTCTGATGACTTGGTCACACTAATTGGAGGGCCGGAACAAATTGCCTCGGGGGCCAGGTTTGGCCCACGGGCTGCCAATTGAATAGCCCTTCTGTATATAGTAGATGAGAGAGCTCTCGAATTTCATCTAAATTATCTAGATTTTCGTTCTCAAGATGAATGAAGTTCTCGGAGGATTGGAAAGACATGATGGTGAGAAAATAGAATCAAAATTTTTGTGTGAACTATGCCTTTAAGAAATACAAGCTAAAATGATTATAACACCAACCAAAAGTCATTACTTGTTAGAATTTTAACAAATTAAAGAGGTCATTTCCAATTATACTTATCTACAATCTGATGCTCAATTGTATTCCTTCAATGAACTTAGACATGAAAAGGTTTCTTTGCCATCAAAGAGAAGTCCACTCGGTGGTTGGTAAGACAAAGCTGAATTGTGATTTTTTTTGCACCATCTTCCCCAGTGCGGTGCTCTTTTTTTATCACGCTGTTCAACATCGCTTTCTGTCAGGCTGAGTAAGTGAGCTCATAAGAATCCGCCTCAGGGGATAAAAATCATCCATGGACAAAGCTGTAAAACCAGAGATTAAATGCGTCACCAAATCCCTCCTGATTACTGTTTGTCATTAAACACTACATCTGTAACAGGTCTGTCAGAGCCATTACCCAAGCTGATGATCAGACAATGAAGCAATCGGAGACAATGAAGACGAGTCGCTTCGCTAAAGTTTTAGCAAATGATATTCAGCTGGAGGAGGACAGAAGTGCGGGATGAGAGGTGGAAAGATGAGACGGGAGTGACAGATAAAGCACAAAGATGAATGGCTGTCCGCAAAGCACTTTGGAAGAGGGATAATTTGACTTGCTCTCATTTTTCATGCTTAGGAAAAACACAAGCAATACTCTTTCTTTCTCCGTCCCTCAGTCTTTCCGCACCCGTCTGCATTTGCGGCACATGAGTCTCCAGTCACTGCATCAATTAAAGGTGTCGTTCTCTGAAAATAGAGCGCAACTTGGTATGAATCCACAGCATGTGTGTCACGCTTTTGTCAGAGCATCTCTTTATCACATGCTCACTTTGAGTCATCCTACAGCTCATCTAGCTGACAAAAAATCCACATTAGTTATCGCGGTTACATCACCAGGGCTGTGTTTGTAAGATAGCATTCAGAATGAGATGAGACTATGCGGCGTGGGGCCAAGTCACTCAATAGTTCTGTGGCATTTCAATCCTATGCTGTGCATCTTATTCACAAGCCGAGCGCTATCTAGTTTAAAATATGCCTCTTTTTATGTAAATCAAGCTTATTATTTATAGATTGAGCCTTATTTACAAAACATGGCGCCATTACCGCCCACAGACAGCAGGAGGTACACAGAATTTTATTAAAATAAGAGATGCTTGTTTACATTGAATGTTGTTCACAGCAGCAGTAATTCATCAAATAAAGATCAAATGATGGAGAAGAGTGCAATAAGCTGGCATGTTTCCAGAAGAACAAGCACTTTTTTTTGGATATTTAAAGGGGTTGCAGTGCTGGAAAGATGTTAGTTTTTGCAACCTGTGTTTACAGGAGTTACATAACTCAGCCTGCATTTCTGGAAAACTATTTTTAAGTTTCTTTTTTCTTTTTAAGTGTAGGACTGAAACCCTCCAACACAAGGTTATCCAGATAAAGCCTAAAGGAAGACACTTTCAGCCAAAGCAATATACACTACCTGACAAAAGTCTTGTCGCCTATCCAAGTTTTAGGAACAACAAAAAATAACAACTTCTAGTTGATCATTTGGTATAAGAAGTGTCTTATATAAAATACAAAGGCCTCTACATTACGCTTATTTTACAAAAATAAAATATGATCATGCCTTGATTTTTAATTATTTAATTAGGACAGCAAGGTCTGACTTTGCTTAGACAAAAGTCTTGTCACTTAACAGGAATAATGTACAGTATAGAATATAAAGTCATGGTGCAGTGGAAAACAAATTAATATTGTTTAAGACTTCTATGAGCTTGGAGGACTGCATCCATACATCTCTGCAATGACTTAAATGGCTTATGAATAAAGTCATCTAGAATGGCAAAGAAAGCGTTCTTGCAGGACTCCCAGAGTTTATCAAGATCCGTTGGATTCATCTTCAATGCCTCCACCTTCATCTTACCCCACACATGCTCAATAATGTTCATGTCTGGTGACAGGGCTTGCCAATGCTGGAGCACCTTGACTTTCTTTGCTTTCAGGAACTTTGATGTGGAGGCTGAAGTATGAGAAGGAGTGCTATCCTGCTGAAGAGTTTGCTCTCTCCTGTGGTTTGTAATGTAATGGGCAGCACAAATGTCTTGATACCTCAGGTTGTTGATTTTGCCATCCACTCTGCAGATCTCTCGCACACCCCCATACTGAATGTAACCCCAAACCATGATTTTTCCTTCACCAAACTTGACAGATTCCTCTGAGAATTTTGGGTCCATGTGGGTTCCAATAGATCTTCTGCTGTATTTGTGAGGATTGGGATGCAGTTCAACAGATGACTCATCGGAAAAATCTACCTTCTGCCACTTTTCCAAACGATCAACTTAAGTAAAGTTACTGTATTATTTGCTGCTTTTCAACTGGGATCGACGACAAGATTCCAGTGTAAGATAGACCAGACAGATGACAAGATAGTCTAAGTTGGTCATTACAAATCTGTAATTTCTAGAATATTGTCTTTGCAAGTCACTAAGTTATTCAAGTCCTCTACAAAAATTGGTCATTCACAGGATAATTCACAGAATCTCAATGTTAAGCACAGAACAAAATAAGGATCTGAATCTCGGTTACAGTGTTTCAGCTATTTAAAAATATGTGCTTTAGCTTACATTTTGTGAAACTGCAAAAACGTGCTTCAGCATGTGTTTGACTGCAGTTTCTAGGTAAAGTAAATTATGCAGGGTATTGTGACGCTAACAACTTTTGCTTTTTTTAAACAAATGATATTCTAAGGGACATATTATCGACAAACTATTTTGTGCAGTTCTTTATACAACACCCAATACATACCGCAAAACATAGACTTGGTGACTATGATTTGTAATCAAAACACATTTGGCTCACCTGTATTTCTTCATATGGACAAATATTGGCAAAACGTAGCCCTATATACGTTTTTAGAGATTGCGAATTATGTAGCCAGAAGTATGTATGGCTGCATATAATTTTTTAAATGAACGCTATGGGGCGGTATGATGCAGTTCCTTTTCGCAGTTCCCAGCTGACCGCTTACCTTCATATGGACGGCTTTCCCGCTGTTACCAGTTTGTCCAGTAGCTCGCCATGTGTGGCAGTGAACTTGAGATGCAGAGAGGAGATGATCATGATGACTGGGTTCAAGTCTGGTGAACAACTGTTTCAGAAATCAGGTAAGACAAAAACAGAAGCCAAAAAATAAAATAAACAAGTAAATAACAGGTAAAACATGGTGAAAATCAGGCGAGGGCTTTTCTTTTTCTGGATTGCTTTCTAAATTTGTCGGCTGGGTTTAGGGAAGTGGGTGTATGGGTCAATCTGTGCTTTTTAAAATACTATTTGTTGGGTTTAGGGATGGAGGAGGGTGGGTCAGTCGATCGGTCAGACAGTCATTCAGTCAGTCAAACTGTCAGACGACATCGGCCTCAGGTGGATTTACGCGAGAAGAGCAGATGCAAATGGAACTCGGGAGAGAAATTTGAGATCTTAATAAACGTACACAGTGGCCTCTGGTGGATTCACAAACACAAAAATATATAAAAAAAACCCCGTAGCCCCTGGGACTTATTTGGCAGTCTCCAGAAATGTATATAGAGGTACTTTTTCAGAATGAGCCTGGGTTGTTTTTTGGTGTCGTCAGTTTGCTCAGCAGCTCATACTGTGTTGTATTTGTGATTCAGGTTTGAGTGCAGTGAAACATGTTTTCAAAAAAGAGATAACAGCAATGTAAAATCAAGGTAAAAAAATCGACATGGTTGTGCACTTTCATCTTATCTTTGCTTTTATAAAAACTACTGATTGGGTTAAAGAAAGGGTTTAGGTTAGTGGTTTTCTAAGTGATCGGATGTTTCTGATTCACAAAAATGTAGACAGCACCCTCTAGTGGATTTTACATCAGAAACGTGCAACAAAACATACCCAGAGCAACATATTTAGTTTCACATAAAAAAAAATGTACATAAAAATCTTTTGATTAAATTTGAAAGATTATATACAGTATAAATAAACAAATTCCACACTTTGTTCTATCAACATAAAATATCAATGCTATCGCTCTCCTTTAATTTAGTGGCTAATTCATATGAATTTGAACAATCTCATTCGTACAATTTAGTACAATTTGCTTATCCCCAATGGCGGTTGGGGTTAGGGATGGGGTTTGGTGCCATGCATACTTTTAAAAGTTGTATATTTTCGTATGACTAAACTGTACAAATTAACCATTAAACTGACAAAACGTAAAATAGTTACATTTCCTCGTAAGACCAGACAGATTTAGAGACTTCACTTCCTTCTAAACTTTACAATGTGCGCATGACCATGGTTTATATCCTTTCTTAAGTACAGATACAGTATGTAGGTAGAGACACGTATTTTCAGTGAGCATGGGTTAAAACTTTCACTAAAGTACACCAGAAAGTGAGAGTCTGCTGCAATCTCTACAACTGTGCACTAAAAAACACATTTCGGAAGGCATGTTTGCTTTGTTGCTAAGATTTGCATAATTCCTTTAGTGAATTGGGCACTAAAACTATGCAGCATGCAAATAAACAATCAGCCGGGACACTTCATCCTGAGTGAATTCCTCCCTGTTATTCTAAAGCAGATTAATCTGTAAATTTAGACAGGATTCAAAGTAGATGGATGAAGCCAGGTTGAAATTTTCCAAGGTTGAATAGAACCAGGATGAACTTAATTGGTTTTGATCTTATCCGGCACTACTTTCTCATTACTTTGCCTGGACTTTTCTGTAGTAATCATCACTTCCTCCAGCTGCTTTCTCAACACCGACTTTTCAGCCTTATAATGTGCTTAGATCACAGCACAGATAAGAGCCACAAGGGCTTGAGGGTTTTATTGCTTGATGAAATGAAAAACTGAGGCCTTTTCCCACTTGACTGACCAATACCTCCCCAATTTCTCCAATCGCCCCCACACACACATACACACACACTGTCTCCTCGTGCCAACCAGCTTTTTCTTCCTTTCAGAAAATTTAGAGGTCACTTCTACCAGCTCATTTCTCTGCAACCATGTGCTTCCAATTGAATCTGGTCAAACCTGCAGGAATGAGAGATAGCTGTGTTCCAGTTCACAGGGTCCCTACAGTATGTGCTGTTCATATATCTGTAGATTTTCACCTGAAAAAGAAAATAAGTGTTTAGTTGGAATGCCATGCAACATGATGAAATGTCATGCACAATAGGAGTTTTAGATGGATAAATATATAAGTACAGTATATGAATATTAAGACAGACCCAAACGAAGTGTGTCTCACACAGGTGAGTGGGCTTGACAAACAACTTGTAGAAAAACACACTCTCTCATCTCTCTGAAGGTACGTTTACACCAGACACGGATGAAATGTCAAGCGCGAGTGATTGACATGTTAAGTCAATGCATAGATGCAATCAATTCAGTTCATTCATTCATTCATTTTCTGCCGCTTTTCCAGGGCCGGGTCGTGGGGGCAGCTGTCTTAGGAGAGAACCCCAGATCCTCCAGCTCCTCCGGGGGGATCCCGAGGCGTTCCTAGGCCAGCCGATAGGCATAGTCCCTCCAGCGTGTCCTGGGTCTTTCCCGAGGCCTCCTCCCGGTGAGATATGCCTGGAACACCTCCCTAGGCAGGCGTCCAGGAGGTCCTCACCCTATCCATAAGAGTGCGCCCTGCCACCCTTTGAAGCAAACTCATTTCGGCCGCTTGTATCTGAGATCTTGTGCTTTCGGTCATGACCCAAAGCTCATGACCATCGGTGAGAGTAGGAACGTAGATTGACCGGTAAATCGAAAGCTTTGCCTTTCGGCTCAGCTCCTTCTTTACCACAATGGACAGGTACATCGACCGCATTACTGCTGCCGCTGCACTAATCTGCCTGTCAATGTCACGTTCCCTCCTTCCCTCACTCGTTGAACAAAACCCAGAGATACTTAAACTCCTCCACCTGGGGTATGGACTTTCCTCCAACCTGGAGATGGCAAACCACCTTTTTCCGGTGGAGCACCATGGCTTTGGACTTGGAGGTGCTGATTCTCATCCCAGCCACGTCACACTCGGCAGCAAACCGCCCCAGTGCATGCTAAAGGTCCATGTTCGATGAAGCCAACAGAACAATTATAGCGCTTTTACAATGTAGATTGTGTCAAAGCAGCTTAACATAGAAGATTAAAGTAAATTGAAACTGTGTCAGTCCAGTTTTTAGAGTTGAAGTTCAGTTTAGTTCAGTTTAGTGTGGGTTAATTTTCACTGCTGAAAGTCCAAGCACTGAAGAGCAAATCCATCGACGCACAGATCCACAAGTCACGAACCATGCAAGCCAGTGGCGACAGCTGTGAGGAACAAACAGCACCAATTGACAAAAGTGAAGAAAACAACAATTAACTTAGAGAACTAACAATTCTTTAGAGGATTTGGATTACAGAGGACTTTGTGTTTTATGTGTATGCTAATGAAAAGAGATGTGTCTTTAAACTAGTTTTAAACTGAATGTGTCTGCTTCTGGAACTGTGCTAGGAAGGCTGTTCTAGAGATTAGGTGCCAGATATGAGAAAGATCTACTGACTACAGTTGATTTTGATATTCTGGGAATAATCAATTGTCCAGAATTAATTAAACGTAGTGGACGTGAGGGACTATAATCTACCAGCACCCTCAAATACTTTTTTAGGTAAATCAATAAAATTTTAAAATGTATACGATATTTAATAGGGAGCCAATGCAATAATGAAAGAACTGGAGAAATATGATCATATTTCTTTGTTCTAGAATGCACTCTAGCAGCTGCATTTTGAACCAGCTGAAGTTTGTTAATTAGGCCAACAGGGCAACCGCCTAGTGACGCATTACAATAGTCTAACCGAGAGGTCATGAAAGCATGAATAAGCTTTTCTGCAATCAGACATCCTGTGGCATCCTTTGTGCAAATGAGGCAGCGTGAATGATGCAGTGCGAATGACGTGAATCATGTAAATGACTTGCTGCGAACTGAGAGTTTCAGCATTTGACATGCTTAACGCGTGATTCATGCGAATCGCTCGAGATGAAATATCTGAACTTTGGTGCCATGTTAACCAAAACATTTTAAAATCTGAGTGGGCTTGACAAACCACTTGTAGAAAACACACTCTCATATCTCTCTGCCACTTCAACCGACACTTGCACTAGTTTTGCACCGGACACATTCTTACAATCAGCACACTAAAAAACCAATATGCATTTATGAGATGTGCTTCACACAGGTGAGTGGGCTTGACAAACCACCTGTAGAAACACCCTTCTCTCTATATATACATAAAAAACACCTAATTCTCTGAGCAGTAACAGTTGCTTTGTATAATTCTCCTCAATTGAAAGTCACTTCGGACAAATGCATCTGCTAAATGACTAA